>NC_026153.1:8155257-8203441 GCF_000512975.1 Sesamum indicum
ACGACGTTAAAATTTTTAAGTTCATTGTTGTACCCTTGTTATGATAGTCATTGATCATCAATAATTTAAAATAAATGGTCCAAATTTAAAATTATTTTAAAATATATTTTATATTAAATATATATTTATACATACAGTTATATATACATATGTATATTTATTTTATACATATATATATATGTATAGTCATATATCTATATCTATGACTATACACATGTACAGTTAGGGGCGATGATGCCAGTCGCCACCAAGACTGATGGGTGTCGAATCCATCAAAAATAATTCCTACGAATACTTTTGTAGATGTGTGAGTAGGGTCGAATCCATAGAGATTGGTTTTAAATTAATTCCTTAAAAAACGAGAATAATTAGGGGGAGTTTTGATTGTGAAGAAGAATAAAACTAAAAAGCTAATAAAATTAGAAGAGATAAATATAAGAGAAGAGTATTCCAGTTAAAGATAGGATCACACTTAATTCCACGGTTGATCATAGATGCAAAGATAACAATTATTCATGATAGATAAATTGGTTATGGCAATTGGTACGATCTAACGACCTCACATTTCCTTACCTTGTGGATAATCAAGGAACATCCGTTGACTAAATCCCTAATCAGTAAACAACATTGGGAACGTTCTCAAGATTTAATTTACCGACAGCATTAAGAACTAGAAAGGCCCAATTCTAACCAATAAATTCCTACGAGGATTTATTTAACTTAGATCGTGCATTCCCCACAACATAATCGAAAACTTCTACATAATCAATTATATTGTGTTACCACTAGTTATCGAACTAAACAGACAATACGGATTTGAAAGTTCAATTGGCTAGGCAAATATTCTTGACAATAAATCAGATTATTTGTAATAAAAGCACAGAAAACAACACAAATACCAATATCAATAAAAGTAGAAAGCACAAATTAGATCTCACAACCTGTTGGATTTAAGCGTTCACCAAGTCTTCAACCAGAATGAGAGATTTAGCTAGACATGCTCAGAACGCATGAAAAGCAAAATAATATAAAAACGTAGAGAAATAGAAGAGTTCAAAAGTTGTCTCTTAAAGTGAATTACATCACCTATTTATAATAGCTAGATACCTAGTTCTACTAGGATTAGAAGTAGATTCCTAGTTGAACTAAAAGACTTATAGAGATAAAATCCTAATCCTAGTTAAACTCTTCCTTCATCAGAGGTAGCCCAAGCAGCTCCAAACTCTTGCCAAAAATTGAGTTTGAGTCTTGTTTAAATTTTCATTTTGGTGCTTTTCTTCATTTTCCATTTCTTTTGTCCTAATGCTGCAAAATAATATTTAATTAGGAGCATTTGGTCACAAAATAGGCTAAAATATTATATAAAATAAGCACAAAATGCGATCCTATCAAAGACACTAGGCAACAGCGAGGTCGTCTAGTCTGGACAACCTCGTTGTCACCCTACGCAAGCAAAATGGACAACAACAGAGCACCCCTTATTATATCTATATATATATATATATATATACACACATATTAAGGGCGGAGTTGCCGCCACGACACTCGGCGACAGCGAGGTCGCCCAGAAGTTTGGGCAACCTCGCTATCGAGCTGCGCAAGCAAAAAGGGCGACGATGGAGTCGCCCCTAGATCCAGGTGATGGAGGTCGTCTATATCTTCTTGTGGGGACCGTCGTTGCCAAATCTATAGGCAATGGAAAGCTGGTGGCCGGAAGCGAAGACAATGGTCTATTTTTTTCTATAACCTTTTGGTTTTGTATTAATTTTATATATAAATATATACATATAAAATAAATTTGAATTTCAATAGTAATATATAATTATTATAATTACTTTTATGTACATCCCTATAAGTATTTAAATTTGAATGGTGAATTCTAGTATCGTAATTTTTGTATTGTGATATGTTAATTTAATTTTTTTAAATTTTAAAACTTATATGTATTTTATGTATTTTAATATTTAGTTAATAGATTTTATAAATAAATATAATTGTAATAAAATAAATTAAATTAATCATAATATGTAATTTATTAAAATAATGCTCTTTACCAAGTAAAAGTGAAAAATATTTATAAACTTAAATGTCTAACAAAGGGGGCAAACGGACATTTGCTAACTAAAAGAATCAGCAAAAAAGGTAAAAAATGAGGCCAATTCGCATCACCAACGCGTGTTCATCACTCTCTACTAAAACCTTACAGAGGGAGGGTATTTTGCTGCCTTTTAAATAATACGAGGGATTTTTTACCTATAAACATAACATATGAGAATTTCGTGCTATTTTTTTAAAACACAGGGGGGTGTTTGCAATTTACCCTTAATTAAATTATCATGATGATCTCTCAAAATTTTAGTAATTTCATCCCAAAACTTTTAGTTTGAGTTGAGTGAATTAATTCTGTTTTTTTTATTAAATTCAAAAAAAATTTAAGACAACTCGAAACTTTTTGAAATTATAAAAAAATTATTAAATAAACATGATGGACCCGCCTCCAAAACATGTTAGCGTGTCTAACGTCGTGTCCTCTTTTTATTTTATATTTTTAGACACGTGAACGCCGTCTCCAACATCTATTCTGGTCATGTCCAACACATTGAATAATTTTTTAAAATATTCCTACATTATAGGTTGAAAGCTAAGCCACATGAAAAATGAGTTCTATATATTTATCCATATAAAAATTCTAGTCAAAATAAATAAGGTACGTGAATTGTCAAGTTCAAAATTTATAGAGTGTTAATCTAAATGGATTAAAAATTTTGAAAAGTGGGTTGTTGTTCATTTAGTAGGATAAATTTTTAGATAAAAACAAATGTAAATTGGCAAAATTGCCCATGTTATTGAAATCTTTAGAGATAAAATGCATTGTTGGATAAAACATGGTGGGGCTGATAAACTTACCTGATCCATATAACTGAACAAGCACTTTAAAAAAAAATTATTATTAGCTATAATATTAAGGCCGTGTTTACGTGGTTGCATCCATCCTTCCTTCGGATTAACTTTGGATTGTTATTGGGATTGTCCCAATTGGGATAAAGTACATGGTGTTTACTTTTCCAAACAAGAATGCCAATATATTCTTACAATTCTGTTTACCTGCATGGATTAAATCGACCATTTACTAGTTCTATTATCTTTTTGCCCTCTTCTAATTGAGAAATTACAGAGTGAGCTGCCCCGGTTCGTTTCCCTTTCCTCTCTTTCCCCCAATTATGCTCCGGTTTGTGACTGAAGAAGAAGAATCATCCAGTACTCCCGTCCGAGAGCCTTCGTCTGCTTCTCAACTTCAAGAAGAAGGACATACATGCAAACAGAGCCACTAAAAAAGGTGGTGCTTTACTAATATATAAAAACAGACATGAGTGCTGCTGTGATTCTTGAAAAAGTTCTATGTTTACAGCCAAACAGGGTGTAACTTTATATTTCTTTTCCATCTCCATCTTGATGGAGATATATATATATATTTTATACATAACAATAGAAGTATGTATATCTATGAAATTGTAAGAAGACTTGTTTGTAAGAGAGGTTTGTTTTCTCATGTACCTGATACTTCATCTTCTTGCTATATAACATTTATATATATCTATATTTATCAAATGTTGAAGAGGAGTTCCACATTTTGGTACAGATACTTTTACTTGGGGAGATAATATGGTATAGTATATATTGAAAGATTTCAATCTAAAACGTTTGTAACTTTTATAAGTTGTTCTTGAAAAAAAATGTACAAATTTTCAAGATTTAATTTCTTCCGTAATAATTAACACAAGTAAAATATTCGCAATGAACTGGAGTTACAAATTACCATATGGGGATAGGAGTCAGCCCAGTGAACTGATGATTACAACCTCTTTCAGCCAAGGAAAAAGAAGAAAAGCAAGAAATACATAGGGAATGGAGTCGGAACTCAAACTGCTTTTTTAGCAGAATTCACTCATATCCCATGAGTACATGAAATTTAAACTCAGTTTATTGCGAATTTCCTAAGCAGAAGCCGATAGACTACCACCCCTCAAAGCAAGGACCAGATGAAGAACAGAGCCACCCTCAATGTTGTAGTCTTTGGCAGTTTTGTCGTCTGCCAGCATAAATGAGCCTACAATGTGAAAGTCTCAATGTTGTTGCATAAATGAAACTAATATCGACTATGTATTTCTACAAAGTCTACAAACTGAATCATATCTCTTGGCATTCACAAGTTTGAAACATATTTTAAAAAGGCAAGAACCAGACATGTCTCTCTTTTCGTTTGGGTTTTCTATCACTACACTAGGAGATAGAAGTAGAGGTCAGGAGGAGATGAGAGGAAGAGGAACCAATCCATTCACCCAGGATTCCGAAGGTTGTAAATTTTTGGGGAGACAGAATTCTCAAGTAAAATGGAAAAATGAGTTGGAACACAGGGAGTGTCTGGAAATCAGTAGATGAAACTTGACATATGGGTAAAACACAATGAAGGGCACCGGCGACACCAACTACAAAAGATCAATAAGAGATTTTAGCCATTGCCAGTTTCCAGTTAAGAATTAAATCAATAGAATCCAGCAGCGCATGCAGCACAGGAAGTAAAGAGGAATTCCAAATATTACGTAAGACATATCACAAACCTTTGCTGCACTGGAGGAATTCCTTCTTTCTCCTCAACCCGTTCCTTAATTCTGTCAATGGTATCAGTTGGCTCTATTCATGAGCCAATGCACTTTGCAAACGAGCATCCAACCGAAGGAATCCCAACCACAAACATGAAGCTTATGACTTCTCAAAGCATGTCTGCACACTCAAAACCTAAGTACTTATCACGGTAAATAAACTTCAAAAGTAGTGATAAAAGATTCAAGTTAATTTCAAAATTCTATTTTTATATTTCAAACTGGAATAAGTTAAATCATAAAGCACCTTCTAACTAATAAAAAGGCTGGATTTCCTCGTGTCACTGGGACACAGTGGGCGAATGAAATGACCATATTACACAGAGTTGAAGTTCAACCAATATAAAGAACTCGGAATTGTTCCCAACCAAATACATATATAATATATGTGCATATATATACATAAATCATGAAAGCTGCATTATTTCCCAATACAAGTTCAATTTTCATGAGTAATTGTTTCAAATATGCAACTCAATTCAACCCCACCCATCCATCCATCCCCCAACAAGAAAAAGACAGAAAGAAAAGTGAAAGCAAGCAATACAAGAGACTCTTAGTATGTTATTTGCAAGTTACATGAAGACTCCTCCCCCAAACATTCAAGCCCTTCCACGCCCCACCAATAACCCGAAATCCTGATTAACTACTGAAATTTATATAAAAGCCTTACCGATTAAATCAATTTGAGATTTTAACTTTTAAGGCAAGTTAATAATCCCAAATCAATGAAAATTTTCGTTCAATGACCTTCAGCTTATAACTAAACAACAGAAATTCAAGCTTGCCGCTTATACACCAAATATCATTAACAACATCCCAACGGGCAGGAATGTGATCAAGAAAAACAAAATAATAAACATAAGAATTCCAAACCCTATTTCCATCCACTGCGTAAATCGATAACCACAATCCACAAAAATAGAATAACCCGAAATTCCTAAATCTCCCCCCAAGCACAACAAACTCCACAGAGATACAACAGGTAAAAATCCAAACCCAAACCCAAAACACAAAACCAAAACAAATAACAATCACTACCCAAAATTAGAACAAAAAGGGGAGGGCAAACTGGGACCTGAATCTTGGCCTTGACATTGTCGATGGTGTCGCTGCTCTCGACCTCGAGCGTGATTGTTTTTCCAGTAAAAGGGTTTTAACGAAGATCTGCATCTTTTCTTTTATTTCTTTTTTTCTGCTTGATTTCTATGTCGCTGGCTCAAATTCTTGGCTCGAAAAGTGTTGCAGAAATGAAGAATACGATCCGATACCCAGCAGGACTCCATCGAGAGAGAAAAGAGAGAGTGAGAGTGCTAATTTTTCGAGAGGGATAGAGAGAGTGCTAATTTGAGGATAAAAATGTAAAATGCAGATCCTGAAATGTGGGATAGCTCGGCCGGATTCAAATCCCACCCCCTAGCCCGGATTCATATCAGCATTTTATTCAGCCAAATACCAGGCTTTAGCATCAATACCGAGCCACGCTTTTTCAAAGTAAACAATATACTAATCCGATTACGCCGGATATCCTTCGTATTCTTGGTTAGTAAATACGGTCTTATTGTACACGATCGACATTAACCTGGTCTCTAATCCTATAGACTGTTGCTAGATGGCTACACATGATAATAGATATTTCTGGTTATAGAATAACAAAAAATAATTAATTTTGTCGATCACAAGCCCAAGTCTAATTGAGGTGAACCTAAAGGGTCACACAAAAATTATTGTGGAAGTGATGGAATTAATTATGAAAGAAAATGATCGAGGGATAAGACCTTTAATGGGACGCAAAGGCAACGAGTCGGCGGCCATTGCTTTACAAAAGTCTAAAAGGAAATAATACAACTCAAAGCAGCAATGCAACGAGCTCATTTCCAATCCTTGCGAGGCAAGTAGAAAGCTTCATGATTTCTTCTTATGGATCTAATCCTTTCTAACAAGAGGGATAGATCCATCTTCCCACGATGTAATGTGAACTTGCTTTAAAAGAGGGATAGATCCTTTCCACGATGTAATGTGAACTTGCTTTAAAGGGGTTCTACAATTGAACCCTCTAAGTAAACGGATACGGAGAAGGATTTGAAGTCAATGCTAATAACCAATTAGAAAAACGAGAAAATGTATACTTTCATGGTTACTTTTATGTTCGGTGCTCTTTATTTTTTGCCACTTTTTAAATGCTAATTTATTTTATGCATCTCTGCGTCTTATTTGCACCAAGTGCCTGGGAATTAATGATAAAAGGGTGCACCTCTTTGATCTGGTTTTAATCCATTTATTGTTTTATTTTACCGTATTTCACGCTTCCGCCACGATCTCGAACCGATCCGCTTTTTCTTTCATTATCTTGCTCGGCCTATCTTTCACCTCCTTGGTTGATCTTACTTTCCTACCCCTAATTTTAGATTTAAAATCACAAATACACATTTTTTAAACACAATTTCTCTAAAAATCAATTTTCCCAGTTGTCTGAAACTTCCCCTGTCTGAAAAATTTGCTGGGGATATTGAGTCAATACTTTTCTTGATTTCTTTTCACCCAAGCTTCAGTATTCCCCATCTTGGGATTCTCTCTGTTGCTCTGTGTGGTAATTGAAGAGTGTACTGTATGTATTAGACTACCATTTTTGTGATTTTTTAGCCTTTACATTTTGAATTATTTTAAATAAATTGCATAAAACTCCCATATATTTAAAAAATTCGGCTGAAAACCTCATATTAAAATTTTATATAAAAAACTCTCGTATTTTATGAAATAGTGCACACGCTCTCCCTTCCATTAGTTGCCCTTAACAACGTTGAAGTTTCTAGTGATTTGCCCATGTTTACTCTTGTTTTAATAGCCATTGACATTTCTTAATTAAAAATGAACGATTTAGATTTAGGTAGATTTTAAAATATATTTTGGTATTTATATATATACACGCGCAATTATATAGATAACAAAAAGATTATAATATATAATAATTACAAAAATATTTGATATATATGTTATATACATATGTATGTACATGCGAATAGAGGTGAGTGATGACGAATCGGGGGGCGACGATGAATCTGGGCAACCGCGCATGGGGTGGTGACATTCAAAGATTATAATACATAATTATAAAATTAATTTGTAAGTATTTAAAAAATTTTAATTAGTTAATAAATAAATTACAAATTTAAATTTTGATTATATTAAAAACTTGAAATTGAGTAAATTGGAGTTTTAGAAAATACTTGAAAGCAAATCATAATAATTAAAAAAACTTATAGGACATAATGGGTATTTTGAAAAATATTAAAAAAGAATAGGATAAGGGTGGGTTAATCCTTTTACTCTAATTACTATTAATTTAAATAATTATATTATTTAATTTGTTTATACTATCCGATTTATTATTTAACTTAAAAGTTTTATGAGTTTGATTATTTATAAATTAGTGATCGGTTAAATATCTCATTTCAATTAGGAATGTTATAGTTAATGAATTAAATTATTTAATTTTGTAGATTTAATTACTGTTATTAATTTACAGTTGATCTGTTCAATTTAATCACATTGATTAACTGATTATTTAATTATATGCACAGGTATTTAATTAGTTTCTATAATAATGAAACATTGATAAAAAAAAAGTTAATAGAAATATTAGAAAATTATATTTGAGAAATATTATTCAATTATATTGAGGAATATTAGAAAGTTATATTTGAAAATATATATTTATTAAAAAAAAAATTATTTGTTTAGTCCTTTAAGTTTGACTGCTATTAATTTTAGTCCTTTAAATTTACTCGTTTTAGTTTTTTTTCTGGTAATTTTCAAAATTGCTTAATTTTATTCCTTTGATCCAATTTTGAACAATTTTACCCCTACACAGCTTTTTAAGAGCAATTTTGGTCTATATATATTCATTCATTTTGCATTTCGGAGCTAATACTCGCCTAAAGTGGTATAAGAGTTTAGGTTTATTGACAAAATATTTATTTATGTTATACTTAGGCCCTGTTTACTTCACGGATTATATTAAGTGAATGATAAGATTATTCCTTACTAAATAAATGATCCTGTATAATTAGTACCAAATTACTAATTATTTATTAATTGATTAGGATTACCATAATTATTATTTATTTCTATAGTAAGAAACATTTATTTTTATTAAGTGATATTAAAATAAGTCTTTTTTAATCTATATCAATACTAATCTATCTATACTACATAAAAAAGAAAAAAATATTCCACACTTATAAATGACGGTTAATGATATAGCTGCACCAATTTTTATGTGAAGTAAAAATGCCCTTCAACCCATGAAATAATTAACTTATTTGACTTATCAAATTTTACATTAATTGATAAATTAATATTTTTTTCTTTCTTTCTTTCTTTTATTTTTAATATAATATATTGATTTATATATTTTATTTTTATTTATAATATTATTTCTAAATATATTTTAAAGTATGTAAAAAAATTTACTCACTATATGCACGCAAAAATGGCGTGCCACAATACTAGTACTGTATAAAAAGACAAGACTTTCCATACTCGCAGACGGTAGTTAATGATATAGCTGCACCAATATTTTATGAACCCGAAAATGCCCTTCCCACGATAAAATAACTCATTTATATTTAACTTTTTATACTTTATATTAATTAATATTTTTTCTTTTTTTTAAATTTTGAATATAATGTATTGATTTATATGTTTTATTTTTATTTATAATATTATTTCTAAAATATTTAAAGTTTGTAAAAATTTTATTCATTATATCCTTGCAGGAACAACATGCCACAACGGCTAATATTAAAAAAAAAAAAAAAAAAGCCCTCCACACTCACAAACGACATAACACCAGTATATCCTTGCAGGAACAACATGCCACAACGGCTAATATTAAAAAAAAAAAAAAAAAAGCCCTCCACACTCACAAACGACGGTTAATAACACCAGTACACCATTTTCTTGTGAGGTCAAAAATGAGCTTCAACTGATAAGATAACTAATTTATTAAACTCTAAAAATTTTAATTTAACTAATAATTCTTTTTAATATAAGGTATTAATTTAGATATTTTACTCTTATTTATAATATATTTTAAACCGTAAAAAGTTATTTATTGTATGCGCACACGACGACGTGCCACAATTGCTAGTTCATATAAAACAAAAGAGCATCTACACTCTCGATCGATGATTAATTAATGACACCACCTTCATAATAAGTTTTAAATATGATAATTATATTTTTAATTAAATAATTGTATTTTATTTTAATAAAAATAACTTGACGTTGTTTTAATATCACAATATTAATTTTTTTGTTGTCGATAATATCTTAAATTATTATTTTTTAAATATAATTTGTTATTTTATATGTTTTAACTTTTTTAATTGTATATTCTAAAATGTAAAAAAGTATTATTATATGAATGAAAAAACACAGTGCTTGCTTACAAAAACCCGAAAAACAAATATTGGTAGTAGTTGCAGTATATTCTTCTCTACTTGGGATACATCCAAACATCTTCAAAAGAATTTCTGTACGCGAAAAAGCATCTGAAATCAAATCATCAATCCTGAGAAAATGAGTGGTTAGGGTTCGAATTCAGAATTCTCCAACCAGAATCAAAGTTTCATAAGCGCGATATAATGCTATGGTAAGGCAAAGAAATGGAATTTGGAGAAATTGGTCGGTGTTTCTTCTCTAAATCGATGAACAGCTATGGATTTCCAGAATGTTCTCCCATAATTGATGATATTTCTCTGTTTTCTGGGGGGAAAAGACTGAAATTTTAGGTGCCCATTTTTATTTGAATGTGGAAGTTTAGGAGAAGTGCCTTTTTGTCCCGAAAGGGGGATGTTCTTCTTCCTCACTTGAACAATCGCTGTTAGAGTAAGCTGAGGAGTTTAAATCTATGTGGAAATCGCTTGTTTCCTTCACTCAAGTTTGCTGTAAATTGCTTTAAACGGCTAGATTTTGCATCTATAAAGTGTACGTAGAAGCTGGACTTTTTGTGTTAGATTTATGATAAGCTAATTTTGAATGGCGACCGTTCCTTCGGTGTCAATTCAGTGGATTCCTGAAGATGACCTCTTGCTGAAGAATGCTGTAGAGGTAATTTCTTTCGGAATGTTTAATTTCGTAGTTTATTACTTTCACTTGCAATTTGAACTCTTTTAAGTTTTATGTCATACGGGTCTAGTATTAGAATGATTGTCCAGTGGATTTCTATTGAATTTAATTTTTATTCTTTTGTTGTTAATTTTGATTTGGAAAAGTCTCCAAAGTATCTTTGTTGCTTTTCGCTAAATTACTATGTCCTGAAGTTAATATGGATGGAAGGCGAATTATGCAGTAGTTAATTATTGTAATACGTTGGGAAGAAATCATAACTCTTGAGCAGTTTATGATCTTCGAAAGTTTTATTTTTTAAGAGTTAAATGTCTTATTTTTATTTGTTTCTTGGGTTTATTAATGCTTCATTATGGACTTTCTTGTGTCTTTTAAGTTGTAAGAAGAGCTTCTCTCTAAAACTTTTGTTGGTTTATATGTTATGTCTATATGTTATGTCAGGATAGAAATAAATATCATTGGTTATAGTTAAGTATTAGGATTGTTCAACTAGGAAAAAAGAATGACGTTGAGTGG
Organism: Sesamum indicum; assembly: GCF_000512975.1. NCBI lineage: Eukaryota > Viridiplantae > Streptophyta > Magnoliopsida > Lamiales > Pedaliaceae > Sesamum > Sesamum indicum. The sequence continues at coordinate 8,166,567 of NC_026153.1, forward strand.
AAGTACATACCACTCTTGTCTCAAACTGGAAAAAGGAAGTGTTTTAGTTTATGACCAAAACTTCTCTAGTTGCCATTTAAAGTGGATTTTACATACCATAGGTTTGAGCTGGTGAAAAATAACAAACATGAACACATAGGTGTGTATGTGTAAGAGAGTGGGACTAGTCACATAATCGTGTATAATACTTGTGCAAAATCTTGCATTTATATGGTTGTTCAATTGTAATCAGTAAATATGTGAAAAAAGTACAGTTCATTTCATGGTCAAATCACTGGCTTTAGAGTTTTTCCCCTCATCTCTCAAAGGATGCGAAGGTTGCTGTTTTTGTTGATTCAACAGCCCACGTCACAACTTCACTTCCGGTCTACTTGCTTATCTATTATGCCTCTCTCAAACAATATCAAAGTAATGTTTTAATATACTGACTATGCATCTTTGTATGAAAAATTAACTTTTTCTTGAATCTAGGAATAGATTCAAACGTTATTTTTTTATTCATTTTCACGATATGTAAAATTTTAGTCATAGTCACGTTTTTAATTACAAACATTCTTCTTTTTTTCCTCATTCTTAGTTGTTAAATAGAGAAGTCAATACCAAAGAATAGTACTTCATGCTCGATATCTTAAATCGTTGGAGTTGTAGAACCTTGACCTTTTGAAGGTGGTATTATGTGTTCTTGGCTCACTGATAAAGTTGTTGCTTTAACTTGATGGTTAATGCATTTAGTTAACACGATACCTATCACTTTCTTCTTTTCAGGCTGGTGCATCATTGGAAGCACTTGCCAAAGGTGCGGTACAATTTTCTCGCAGATATACTTTACGTGAACTGCGAGAGAGATGGTACTCTCTTCTTTATGATCCTGATATTTCAGCCCAAGCTTCTGCTCATATCTTTGAGCTTGAGATCTCTGGCATCAGTCCAGCAGCATCAAAGTTAAATAGATCAGAGAACAACTTCACAGGAAATAAAGAGGTTTCGCAGAAGAGGAAATTAGAAAGCATCCGTAGAAAATATTATGCTATGAGAAAAAGATTCCGTAGTGAATTTTTCAGTAACAGTGATCTAGGGTTTTTTGAACCTAATCCTCATGAATTCAGCGGGCCTGGTGCTGATTTTCACAAACAGGTAATGCTTGATGGTAGTCCTTTGGGTCAAAACTGTATGCTTGGAGATAATATACCGGATCATTTAGGACTTCAAGAAGAAGATTTAGATATTTTACGGCATGCTTTTCCAGAAACAATAAGGGATATTGCTGTGGCATCTGGTGCAACTAATGTATCACAGGCTGGATGCTCAAATTCCTTTGAGGACAATCGCCAAAATAAAATCATGGGACGTTATGGATTTGATGAGAATGTCACTTCCTCAATAACAGAAGGCAGGAATTTGGAGGTCAATATCAAAAACAGAAAAAGTGCACTTACTCTCAGAAAAAATTCAATACATGAAAATCCTAATGATCCTCCTGTTGGCTTTGAAGGCAGACAACAATTCAGTGCCCCTAATTCAGATGGCTTTTCGTCTTTTCAAACAATGGTGTTTGCATCTGACCAGCCTCACTTGCGCCACTGGAGAGGGACGCAAGATGTTTCAGCTTCAGTACCTGTTAGCATGAGCCTGCAAGATACAGCTCAGGTCGCTGAAGATATGATTCCCAATGATGTAGAGGGTAAAGAAAGTAGTTCAGCAGTGTATGCAGGTGAATTTGCGGATCCTGATTCACTTTTGAACCTTTCAAATGAGGATGAGATTCTTTTGGTGGATGAAGATGAAAAGCATGCAGAGAATAAATGTTGTATTGATGATGTTAGTTCAGTCCTCGAGGGTTCTAACAAAGATGGTCAGAGAAATGATGTTGCAAAAGTTGAACAGGAGACCGGAACAGTTCCGCAGGCTAGTTTGGCACCTGATCCTACTGAAAACCCCGCGGCATTAGTTGCTGTGTCCTCTGTTGATGGAGACCAGCAAATAAATCATAACCCAGAGGTTGTTGTGCCTTCAAAATCCACTTTAGCTTCTGATTTTACGGAACTTAGTAATGGCAAAATCTGCTGCACATTGAACACTGAGGACACTGAAATTCCATGCAATGATGATATATTCTTGCTTATCCATCCTTCCACGTCATTTGGTTATTCTGCAACACAACCAGTCACCACGGTTTCTAAAAATGCATGTGCTGCCGCTCACGAGAAGGATAATGCCCAAGCTGTAAACTTGTCAATGAAAGCAAAAGATTCCACCAAAGTTCTTGGGTGGCCCCAGAAGGTGGGAATGCATAGTTTGCCAGAATCGCGGTCAGTGCACCCACTTGTTGGCGGTGCATCCAAAACTGAAATTCATGACTCCACCCCTCAGGCCCTTCTTCCTGGATTTGTCAACACAACCATCGGAGATTCCAGTAAAGGAAGATCGCTTTATGCAATTGCAAAAGTATCCAGTGATAGTCTGGCTGATAAAGAAGTTCAGGGAGTTGATATGAAGGTTGTTTGTTTCACATTCTTTTTCCTTTATTGATTTCTTATCTAGTCTAGCTTACATGAGGATGTTATCACAATACCTATGTTTTGTAAACAGGTTAGAGACAACCCAACAACAGTTACTGAGACTATGCGATCCACGGAAACAGGTTTTGCAAGAACCCCCCTTCCAGAATCAGCAGCCGATTCCTCAGTATCAGATCCTGAGGAATCTCTTATTGATGATGATGTGCCTTATTTTTCTGATGTAGAAGCTATGGTATAACTCCAGAACCTCGTGGACTTGAATCTTATCTATATTGACGTTCTGGCTTTTGATCGTGCAATTATTTCCTTGCAGATACTTGATATGGACTTAGATCCATATGATCAAGACTCCCACATTAGCAGGCAAGGTAATGTAACTAATGGGTACAGTTTTAAGTTGGTAAAAATTGGTTCTGTGTGTTCTTCATTCTCCAGTTGCTACTTCAATCGTGGAAGACTTTTAGAATAAATTTTGAGTGCAAATATTTACACTAGTACTCTTATCTTCTCACTATTATTATTTTTTTTCATGTAAGATTCTTGTATCATTTACGAATATTAGAAAACATCTGGAATAACTCTTGATTTTGACATGCACAAACTAAAGATAATTCTGTACTTATATGTTATGATGGTCACGCATTTACCTAGTAATTGAGGCTGCACCATGTCTGAAATCCGATTCACCATTACTACTGTAATGACTAATATGTATTCATGGATGATATTGTGCTCTATTTTGATCGAAGAAAAAATGCATGCTTTATTGCTGTTTCAAAATTTGATAATAATTGGTTTAGTTGGGTGTCTTTACTATTCAGTTCCTAGTTATCAGTACGATGACACTAAGAGAACAATCATAAGGTTGGAACAAGGTGCTCGTTCCTGCTTGCAAAGGGCCATGACATCTCAAGGAGCTCTAGCTATCTTATATGGCCGCCATTTGAGGCATTACATCAGGAAGCCTGAGGTACTCTGTTCAAAGCTTCCTGCTAATATTTCTCTCTTTTGTAGTTGAAGGGAAATAGACAAGGAAACAGTAGGTCCCTTATGTTTGTTATTTCTTCCCATTTGCATGTTCATGCTTCAGAACCACCTATTCTGGAAAAGATTGCTGATTGTTTTCTCTTACAAGATGCATGGATGATCTACATCAAATTCAACAATAAGCATGAAGGATTTTACTCCTACTCAAAAGTTAAAAAGTATGTAGTACATATAAGCTCCTGAACGAATAGCTGCTTTGAATATATAGGCAACTAACAGTTGTGTATTTCAATGGTATGAAGATATGTTTTAAATCTTTTAATGCTTCTTTGTGACATATGTGTGCACTATGGCACTTCTGGAGGTCTCACAAACATTTCGCAAATGGACCTACACGTCTGCCAAAGAAGTACTTGTAGAGATATACATGGTCCTCCGATAATGCACGATAATATGGATATCAATTTTTATCATGTAACAGTGCAAGTGCTTGAACTTATTTGTGCCCAACAATTCTTTCTGATTGAAGAAGTTACAATGAAAAATTATCTTTCCGCATTTGTTTTCATATGTATATAACAAGATTTTTTTGTGAAGGAAGTTGCTTGCAACATATTGATCTAAACTTTACTTATGGGTCATGTTTTGAACAGCAAACACATCATTCAGCTATAGAGGCTCTTAAAATATCTGGTTTAATGTTGCGTTGCCACCTTTTCGTGTGCCAGCAATTTCTGAAAATCAATAATCTAGACAGTTTGGTTCTCTCTTTTGATATCTGAAGAATACAAATGCTTCGTTGATCTCATAAGGCTCTTAAATTGATGGACTACAGTGCCTTCCTGTTTACTTGTCCGTCTTTTATGAAAAATAGTACTTAGAGACAGTCAAAATTCTTCAATAAAAGGGTTGCAACTGTTCTCTGTGATGCTACTAGAATGGTATTTTGATTTATAATTTCACATTTGGGTTTTGTCTCCTTAATGCCTTGTCTTTGTGCTTTCTGAGTTGTCTGCAACTTGTTATATACATTTTATGGTCCAACTGTTCCTTACTGTGACTGAGTGTGTGTTATTTATTATAAAAATCTAATACTGTTGCTTGCTTAATTAACTTTCCTTTGCAGGTTTTACTTGGAAGATCAACTGATGATGTTGATGTTGACATTGATCTAAGAAAAGAAGGACGAGCTAATAAAATATCTAGGCGGCAGGTATTATTATGCTTTTCGTTCTTCAAATTTGGGACCTGCAGATGAATGAAGTTGTGTCTGTGAGTCTTATTAACGAGTTATTCACTAAAATCATGTGTAGAATGAGGCACATCTTTAGTTGGTAGAGATCCAATGAGAAGTTATATCTTAAACTTTTTGCCATTACGGCAATAAGTTTAAGTTATTTGGTGTGTAAAGAAGCAACTTATCAGAACGATGTGCTTCCTAACTAGTGACTCTTCAACATCATGCCGTTACTACCAATCTTCTTGTTAATAATTTGGTTATAACTTGTTTGGGTTCCTTGTTTCAATAAGTTAGCTTGGTTTAACTCTATAGTCCACGGACACTCCAAAAAATTATTTGGTGTAGTGTCGACAAGGACACGCCTCGGACACGTGTTGAACATAGCAATCGCGTGTCCGAGAATAAAAAGAAAAAAAAGGAAAAGAAAAAGGACACGGTGTCAGGCAGGCGTGTCCGACACGTTTAGGGTTTTTTTTAAAATAATTTCAAAAAGTTTTGGGTTGTCTTTAAAAAAAAGAGTTTTGTGCTTAATAAAAAAGAAAAAGGACAATTCAATACACTCAAATTAGATGTTTTAGGGGAAAAGAAAATTAGAAGTTTTACGATGAAATTACTAAAATTCGAGAGATCGTCATGATAATTTAACTAATTTGATGATTATAACTTTTTCATTGCGTACTTTTTAAATAAACTAATTATGTCTATTTTTAAGCCACATTTGGTTAAAAATTTAGATGTAAGACATGCCTATTTTACGCTTTACCTTGATAATTTTTCATGTTGCATATTTTAATTTATGAGAATTGAGAATATATATAATTAAAAAAAATATTATATATAGCCGTGTTGTGTCGTAATTTTTTTTGTTGCCGTTTCTGTATCGTATCGTGACTGTATCTCTGTGCCCATGTCCATGCATCATAGGTTTAACTTAAGCAATCAAGCTAGTGTTGTTTTGTTTACCAAACTTGTATCCATGCCTTAATTTCCTTTTTCTTTTTTGGCGGTTACTCTATGGTTTATTTAAGAAAAGTTGGATGGTGGAGCTGTGTTGATTGAATAGGTTGCTCATACAGAAAGTATATGGTTATTTTTTGTTGGCTTGTGACGACAATTTCTCTTTTGATAATTGCTCTATGGCGGGGGCACAGCACTGGACAGACAATATTTAGTGCTTGCATAGCTATATCGTTTAAAAACTTGTGCTTCACTATTACTACAAGCTATAGCATTAAACATAGAGATAGGTGGTTAGTTTTGCAATTGGTATCAGAGCTAAGATCAAAGGTTTGATTCTGATGAGTAATTGTTGGGGTGTGCAAAAGCAATAACCCTTGTGGAATCCCTGGGGAAAGGGGCCAGTGGCAACAACTGATCTTGTGGCAGAGTCACCATCCAAACGTAGTGGTTGGACTATTGTAGGGATCAAATACTTTATTTTTCTTTTTCGGGGGGTGCGGTGGGGTTGTGGGTGGAAGTGTAACATTTGCCTTGGATTCTTTGCATATTTAGGGTGCGTAGAGTTATGATCTTCAGAGTAATGATGGTTGTCCCTTTATTACACAATTAAGCATTCTTATGTATTTAACTTACAGGGCACCATTTATTGTTGTTTTGGATGTATTGCAATCTCAACTGGCATTTCCATTTATATCTGCTTAGGCTATCATCAAGATGGAAGCTGATGGATCTTTCTTTATAAGAAATCTTGGTAAGAGTTCACTATCAGTGAATGGCACAACAGTAGCAACTGGGCAGTTGCTGAACCTTAGTTCCAGTTGTTTGATTGAGGTATATCTGTTGATTCAACTTACATTTCCACAGTTTACAAACTGGATATGGGACTATGTGAAATTGGACGCCTCACTTGCGAATATTGCCATCAGGCTCTTGTGAAGAAACTTTCAGAAACCTCCTCATTTGCTTAGAATTACCTGAAAGCACATTAATAAATAGCATCTGTAGTATGCTGTTGTCATTAATTTATTTTCACTGCTAATTGAGGCTTAATGTTCATTTTAACTTACTATCCTGTAATCTTATAAAGAGAAAAAGGAGACCGCTATTCTGCAAGACGTGAAGTCTCGACTGAGAAAATACAAAAGTTTTGACTGCGGATATGCTATGTAATTGACTTTTTGAGCTCTGCTATGTGAATAATTCTTGAAAATGGTAATTTTTTTGTAGATAAAGGGAATGAGTTTTGTGTTTGAGATCAACCAAGGATATGTGAGGAAGCACTTGGGTAGTTTTTGTGTGAGAAACAAAGGAAAGACGGGCAAGTCTGACTGGTCGGCTGAGGACGAATCATGAGCTTGTGAGTGCTGCTAAACAAGGTCGGTTCCTTATAACCCTTTACTGGATACGTCGAGCCTGTGCATGTATAAGTTAAGTTGCTTCGCTTTACGATGTGTAAATGTAGATATTAGCTGGTTTTAGCGCATATATGCAATGATCTCTATATACCACGTACAGCTTCCTCTTGTTATATAGCATATCGATCTTGATGTACTATATCTGTAGTTTTACAGTACTAAAATTCGTCAGGTTCTTTTTCTTTTTCTCAATTCTCGATCGTTTCTGCAACAAATTACCATCTTAGGTGTTAAATTTTCTGTTGTAATTAAATTTTCTATAGTCCACAATGATATCTTGGTTAATTTATCTTAAAAAGTAGATGAAAACCAAATAAAGATTGACGAATTAGATTAACTGTTGAACGACTATTAAAATCAAAGAGCATTAATAATTTTTTGAGTAGTGGAAGGTATTCGTAATAATATTAAATGTCAAGAGAGTTGGTTATAATGTTATTTATTTTATGGTATGACAATGATTCTTGGCCATGTTTGTTTTTGGAATTTAAAGAAATTTATTTATTTATTTTCCACATTGTAGAAATGTGTAAATGATGTAGTGGGCAACCCCACTTTTAGATATTTACTTTTAGTTTCTCATGAAAAAAAGCTTTTCATCACATGCTTGAGAATGACTAAACCAACATCCTTCACAAACTAAGACTACATTTCAATTTTGAAAGGATTTCAAATCAACCCATATTAAAGAAATATTCTACAAAATACAGTTTAAAAGAGAGTGGAAGTTGAAATCTTTTCTGATATGTAAATATCCAAACAAATGCTAAAAATTTATTACAAAAAGAAAAAATCAAAATGTGTATTCTCCAATGTAAATATCACATTTCCCAATGTACACAATCCAAAAAGTAGAAGTCTTTCTAAACTTTTGATTCTTGAAAAGTGTTAAAAAAAAGCAACATTTGTTCTTGGAAAAGGGATTTTTGCTGTGGGTATATTCTATAGGCTTAAATACATTTTATACCTATTAATTATGTATTTTATCTTGTTTACACCTTTAAAATATAAAAGGTAGTAAAAGCATCGCTGACAAAATAATTTAGTATTGATAAGATAAAAATTCCTTCTCACTTACCCTTATACTTTTTATTCTACTTTTTAAAATATATTTTATTGAAATATCTCCCCCAAATTATTTTTAGTGATTTAAGATTTTACTCACGTTTTATTTTAAAACTAACATTTATAATTTATAATCTTTTATAAATTAAGGAACACAAAAATATTTATAAGCTCAATATATACAAATATGTTTTATAAAATAAATAAATTATATTAAACAGTACATGTAAATATGTGTCACTACATAATGCGTATAATATTATAGAAAAAGTATGTTATATAATTTATAAATTTTATTCCATTATATATCCACATAATAAAAATATATCAAATTATTAATTAAAAAATATAGAAAATTGTTAATTATATTATAGATTTGCATATTTTACAATATATGTATATATATGTTCGATGTAATATCTTAAAATCGTATTGATAATTTATTATTAAAAAAAGTTCAACATATATAACAACACTGTAAAAGTTATATAAATTTTTTATAAATTTTGAAAAAAGATATAAGAATTGTAATTTATAGAGTTTATACAGATTCTATACTCAATATAAAAATTCTAATTTTTGGGTATGTGTATTTAAATTAAAAAAAATTATAAGATTTCAGATTAAATTTAGGAGAATAATTATAATAGAGATAGTTTAGAGGTGTAAATAATAAGGGCATTTTGATCATAAAAAAATTAATGTATATCATAAGGGGCTATTTTGTTATATTTTGTAGTTCAGGGGTATAAATGCATTTTAAGCATAATTCAGAGGTGTAAAATGTATTTAACCCTATTATATATTAATTGGCTATTTATGTGAAATAAAATTAAAATATTCCTACATATCCCACTTGTCTATTTCTTGAAGTAGAAACCAAGTCAAAAATGTCCCAGAAAATTTTGTGTTCATATTCCCAGAAATATATATATATATAGTGTGAGTGTGTGTAAGACAGATGGGGGTGTGGGGGGCGGGGGGGGGGGGTAATCATAGCATGATTACTTTGTTTGTGAAAAACAGGAGATTTTGGGAATTATCAATTCACTCTCTTCTCAAAGTTTAAATAGATAAAATTTAGTGTAAATTCCAATGCACTTCCATAACATTTCTCATCATTATATTATTTATTGTTTAAAAAATTATAAATATTTTTTAATATTAAAATCATCTTATAAATACTTTCTCGTGACAATCTATTCTAAAAGTATTTATTAGATAATTGTTAATTAAAGATCGTCTAATAAATCATTAATTATTTATAATTTTTTAAATAATAAAAAATATTTATAATTATGACAAATATCAAAAGATATAATTATTTATTTAATTATTACATTTATTAAGCACCTACAACCAAACTTGAGATGATTTCCATTTGGGCCTACTAAGACATAATTGCATCACCTAATGATGGAAGGATTAATATGTGTCCTCACCAACATATAAATTAGGAATTTAGTTACACTTCTCCCCTTTAAGATTTGGTGTAATTACACATAAATTTTTTATAATATATTTATTTCGGTATAACAATCAGACCCCTTCTTCAGTCAAACTCATCAAATTTGTCAATATTAACAAAACAGTTGAATAAAAATCTATATTTTTCATCGATTAACTTATGAATGACTTATTGTAGATCAAATAAATTTTCTTTAACCAATCTACCCGTACACATCTTTGCACGATAATGCATGTGAAGAGATGTATTTTCATAATTATAAGGGTGTTTTGATTAAAAAAAAAGAAAGGATTTATTTGACTTTCAATAAATGGGTAATAAATCAGTCGGGAGTTAAAATAAATTTTCACACCCCCACCCCCACCACCACCAAATGTGTTGCTTAAATTAGAGTTCATAAAAGGGTGTGAGTTGGCGTTATCCTCATTGTAATCAACTCTATTTATATATTGTTTCTATCCGTTACTGCTGACACTATTTTTATTAAATAATATATTATTATTATTTATTTATTTATTTATTAATTTTTTTGATGAGAGAGAGAGAGCACTCTGCACACTGCACTTCCTCCTCTGTCACTGCAACTTCCATCATAATATATTTTATTTTCCAATTAAATTAAAAATATTTCTTTTTTTTTTTTTTTAAATTACAACTGCACTCTTTAAGTTGAGGTGAGTGGAATATTTATTCGGGGGTATTTGTATAAATTTTGCCTCTAAATAAAGGATATAGTTGTAATTATAATTATAATTTCAAGAGATGTATTTATGAATTCGCAAAAGATAAGGGGTATTTATGATGTATCCCTTGGCCTGTCGATGGAGAAATCACCAATTGAACACTGTTTTACTGTACGATCTTGTTTTATTAATGAAACTTACATTTACCCGAAAAATAAAAGATAAGGGGTGTTTGTGTATTTTATTATAACTTTAGAGGGTGTTAATATAATTTATTTTTTTTAAAAAAATATTTCTAGCATTATTGGATATGTATAGAATATAGATACATGATCAGTTGTTTAATGGGTCGCAAAAATTAAAGAAAAAGGAAAAAAATATATTTGACTTAACATTGATACACCGTTGATGATGTGTCAGACACGTGGCCGTTGATAATGATTATATTTAGAAAAATACTATTATACTATCCAAATTTATTTTTTTTTATTTTTTTGGGATCATTATATTCACACCCCTAATCTACTATTTGTTTATATAAATTATCAATGTCTTTTGAAAAACTACACATACTCCAGCTAGAAATATCAAAACTACTTTCACAAACCACCCCAGCATGTTAAAAAATTACACATACACCCCTCGAAAAACGTCTATATTTATTATACAAACTACTCTTAATATTTGGCTATCAGGAGTGTTTTCTGTAGATTGTAGTTACATAAAACACATAAATGATTTGTTGAACAAACCATTGATTAGAGATATGAATGTAAGTATTTCTTTTTTTTTTTTCTTTCGACAATAGTAATTAGCCACACAATTAATTTTATGATAAATTGTAATGAGTTATCCTGAGATTCGATATAATTATCAATATTTTTTTAATATTTGATAAAATTGTGTGATTATTGTATGGAGGCACGGAATGGTCAATTTCACCCCATATGTATTTTTTTTTATTTTTTTTAAAAAAATATTTTGTCTATTTAGTTCATAAAAAAACTTTCAAATAATTTTTAGAAAATAAAAAATTATAATTTATAGCCCATAAGGGCATTTCGATAAGTTCACTACAAAAAACGAATGATCTACGAATTGGATTAATTATTGGACAAGCCATCAAAATTAGGGAATATTTTAATTTTTCAAACAACGAGTAAATATTTAAATTATGACAAATTTCAGGGGAGCTCGTACCCTTAATTCTAATGAGTATAATGTATGTTGGTTGGTGATTTATGATGAGCTGTAGAGTAAATAAAAGTATCTTGGAATGATTAAGGCATCTCAACCGTTGATTACATTAAAATAGACTACTTAATATATAGTTGCAATTAATTATTACTTGACAATATTATTTTTATTTTTATTTTTTTATTATATGGGAATCCTTTGGCTTTCAAAACATTGAAGTTAGGAAGAATATGTGAATGTGGAGAATTTCATGTTTACATTTAATTAAATTAATTGGTTAAATAATAAATATGAATGTAGACCAAAAAATTAAATAAAATTACGAAAAGATATTAATTGATTTTCAAGTGGAAATTAATATATGTTCTTATTTCTTCATTTATTTTCGTGTGAAAATAAAAAATATGTGCTGATTAATTGATGAGATTATTGCGTTTTTTGGATTAATAATAAATGTATTATTTATATTAAATTAAATTAATTATTAAGGCTCAATAATGCTTCAGAATAATTAATTTTGGTGGACGACAAAATGAGGATTGACTGAAATTCTCTTTGATTATACGCAAATCTTTTTTAATATTTTATTCAAATTAATTCATTAATAATTAAATAAAAATTTATGATCTCGAATTTATTTACAAGACTTTGATCATTGATCTCTCCTATTTTAATGAAGATGCTAAGTTTGATGGTCCATTTTTCAAATCTAACATTGACAAAAATGTACATAATGTTTGGATTCATCTTTTGAGTGTTTTGTTGTGTTTTATGGAGATAGAGAGAGAAAAACAAACATAAATAAGTGTGTGTTAGAGATAGTATGTATGTTTGAATTTATTTTTTGAGATAATTTAAATAAGTATTATATGTTTATTGTTGTGTTTTGGGAGACAAAAATTACTATTCATTGTCAAATTATGTCTTTTTTATATATATTTATATATATGTGTGTATATATGTATTTATGTTAAAATATTCAGAATCACCTAAATAAGGTGTTTTTGAATGATGGGAAACATTGAGTATGTTTTGACTTGTTTCGAAAATAATTTGAAAATAAAAATAAACATAATGATACATTTTTTGAGAAGAGTGAATGCTAATTATAGTCTTTTTGCTAATTATAGAAAGTATGACATAATAATAATAATAATAATAAATAATAATACCAACACATTCTTTTCAAAGGACGTAATATTAATTATGAATAGCATTGCACTTAATAGTCTTTATCACAAGAATTGCTTTTCGTGAGACCATAAATAATAATAATAATAAGCATAGGAATAATGTGAATTATTTGAAGTTGTGATCACCATAATTTATGTACTTCCATTTGACCAATTGATTTATATATATATATATATATATGTATGACCAAAATTTGTACTTGATACAAGAATTTGACCAATTGATAGGGAGTCATTAGCAAGTCTTTATTTCTAACCTCAAAATAATGGAAAAATTGGTTTTTTTTTTTTTTTTTGGGTCTTTCCTCTTTTTTTTTTCGATGATGAAAAAATTGATCGAATCTGATTTAGTCATTAACACTAGAGTGTTCGAGTACATATAGCTGGGAGCTGTTGATTTTTGACCAAACCTGATTTTGGATTAAAAACGAAATTCTTACAACACTAGTGCTTAAAAGAGTTTATATCTCCCCCCCCCCCCCCCTAATTGGACAGACCCCATATCGATAAAATTAATAAGTTGTATTTGTTACGTGATTCGTTACTAATTGATTTATTTCATGAATTTAAGTTAAAATTATATATATATATATATATATATATTTAAGCAAGAGGGATAACTGTAGCAAGAAGAGTATAGAGTAGAGAGCCTCTCTCTCTCTCTTTCTCTCTCTCTGACATCTGCCACTCAGACCCATTCACCCCAAAAAGGGGAGAACACATCTCTGCAACTCCCCTATCTTCAATCATCTCTCCTCCAATTCAATCACACCAACTCATCAACATCAATCAACATGCCTATCCCTTCATCTCCATCTCCATCTTCTCTCTTCGTCATCACCGCCCTCCATTTCTTCTTCATGCACGCAGCTGATTCCGCCACCCACTGGCAGGACGTACAAGTCCTGAAGCAGCTCAAGAGTACAATCACCCCAAGCACTGTACCTCCCTCCTCCTGCATTGATTCCTGGGATTTCAACCTCGACCCCTGCGACCACCTCTTCACCGACAAATTCACCTGCGGCTTACGCTGCGACGTCGTTCTCAACTCCTCCTCCCGGGTCACCGAGCTCACTCTCGACCCGGCTGGTTACTCCGGCTCTCTGTCCGCCGTTTCCTGGACTCTCCCCTACTTGCAAAACCTTGATTTTTCAAATAACAACTTCAGCGGCTCCATACCCGAATCCTTCTCTCTCTTGACCCGGCTCCAGCGTCTTGGGCTTTCGCGTAACTCACTCACTCTCGGCTCGCTCGCCGGCCTCGAAGAGATGTATTTGGACAACAACATGCTGTCTGGAGCAATCCCGTTGAGTTTCAACGGTCTGAAGAATTTAAAAAGGCTCGAAATTCAAGGGAACAAAATCAGCGGCGCGTTTCCCGAGCTGAGTCAGCTCGGCAGCCTGAATTTCCTCGACGCCAGCGACAATGCAATCTCCGGCGAGCTCCCGCCGGGTCTGCCGCCATCGCTCATCGAGTTAGCCATGAGGAGTAACCAGATAGAAGGGAACATTCCGGGGAGCGTGGCGAATTTGGTTTCTATGCAGGTGTTGGACCTGAGTCACAACAATCTCAGCGGGTCGGTTCCGGCGGGTCTGTTTACCCACCCGTCGTTGGAGCAGTTAACGTTGTCTTACAATCAATTCGGGTCGGTCCAGGTACCCGGGAACTCGGGTTGGACGAGCCAACTTATATCCGTTGACCTGAGCAACAATGAGATCCGTGGGTTTTTACCCGGGTTCATGGGTTTAATGCCCAGATTATCAGCCTTGTCTTTGGAGAACAACAAGTTCTCGGGTATGATACCGACACAGTACGTGTTGAAGGTATTGAGTCCGGGTACGGGTACGGGTGAAGGGGGGTTAGCACAATTTGAGAGGTTATTATTAGGAGGGAATTACTTGTTGGGGCCAGTTCCGGGTGCGTTTCTGGATCTGAAAGCGGGTTCGGTAACAGTCCGGTTAGGGGACAACTGCTTGTACCGGTGTCCGGTAACACTGTTCTTCTGTGAGGGTGGGGTACAAAAGTCCTTAATGGAGTGTAAGGCCTTTGGCCCTATCATTCCTTGAGTAGTGTGATTGTGTCTTTTATGGTCCCTAGTAATTAATTTTTATTTATGTACAATATTCTTTTTTTTTTCTATTAAAAATTTCATTATTGCAATTATATATTCTTTCCTTTCTTTTTTTTTTTTTTATCTTTTATTTTTTGTGTATACGCCCTATATACTTATCAACATTACAGGTATTTTTTTGAAATTATAATGATAATTACAAGTACACTTCCTCTTCAGTGTGAAATTTTACAAAAATGCCCCTTGATGTACGTTAAACGACACCGCCTCAAAAAGTGTATTATAATTTTATAAAAAAGAATAGGAATATAAATATAATTAGATATAATTTCATGGACTTAGATGCAATTTACTCTCTTTGTAATCAATGAGATATATTAGAGAAAAGTATTATTTCAGTTCGCTAAATATGCCTAATTTTAATTTTAATCCGATAACTATGTCCATTTTTGTTTAGGTCCAGTAACTTACGAAATTGCTTACTTTTAGTACTTTGACAGATTTTCAAACAATTTTACTCCTATGAGTGCATATAGACTAAAATTGCCTTTCAAAAGTTGCATAGGAGTAAAACTGTCCGAAAATCTGCCAGAGGACTAAAAGTAAGCAATTTCGTAAGTTACTGGACCTAAACAAAAATGAACATAATTATTGGACTAAAATTAAAATTAGACATATTTAGCTAACTAAAATAATACTTTTACCAGATAATTAAGAAAGAATGTGAAAATGGGTTGCATTGCATCTAGAATTCTTTTCAATATATATATATATATATATATATATATGCACATCAAGTTTATAAAATTCATGTTATTCATATATTTAAAAAGAATATTATATACATAAATGTTTTTTTATATATTAAATAAAATATAATATATATAATAAATAACAAAAATTGCCAAGGGCTAAGAGTTGTTAGATGAAATTTACTCAAATACCCCTTCAAGCAAGCAATCCTTTGAGTCAAAAGAGGGGTATTTATATTTATCAAGATTGTAAGATCAACCCTCCAAAGTATGTTCTTACTTTAATTAAAAAACTCTAACCATTAATAAATTTTAAAAAAATAACTAAAAAAATATCCCTTATTTGATTTGAATATCAATCCCTCAATTTTTTTCTAACACTTTTAACGTAGATTCGTACTGTATACTGTTCTAAAAAATTCGACTAATAAACCCCTCAATTCGTATAAACATCATTATGCAAGTAGAATTTGGCGCCCAACATTTTTTGATTCAATTAATAAGGACGAATCACTCCTACAAAAACATATAAGCTGTGGTAAATAATTATTATTAATTATAATTAAATAAAATCGATGCAAAAATTTAGTTTATCCATCATGAAAAATATTTTTGGCTATGGTTTTGAGTCATGACAAACTATTTTACAATAGTCTTTAGCCATGACATATATTTTAGTCATACTTTAAAAATCACTGTCAATAATCGTTACGCGGCTATAATTAATAATTATTTATTATTAATTATAAAATTAATCATGATTAAAAATTATATTTCTTCTAGTGTCTTTAATTACCGTTATAAGTGGTTTATATATGGTTTTAAATTAATAATAGAATCGAAATTATTTAATTATATATATATATATATAAGAATTTGGGACCATTGTACTGTTCTGACACAATTTAGGGACATAAAGGCGGGGGGTGGGGGCAAGGGTAGTGGAAGAAGTGAGGATGGAGAAGGAGACAGAAAAGTAAGGACAATACTAGATTGAGTCTCCCGTGATATCATATTGCCTTCTCATCTTCACGTGCTCTCTCTCTCTCTCTCTCTCTCCACATCATTGCAACACTTCACTCCTATTATAATATTTGAAAACATTACAATCGACTTTTTAAAATAGAATGATTTACATTCTTCTCTCTTTAAATTTGATATAATTATACATAAATTTTTTATGATTTAAAAATTATATCTAACACTTTTGAGGTGTACTTTCGTCTAATAAATAAGTTTTTTCATTAGTTAAAATTAACCGAATTTGTTGATATTAATAAAAAAAATTGAATGAACATTGATATTTACCAATAATTGACTTACTGATTTATTGCAGGTCAAATAATTTTTTTTTGATCTAAACTACCTTTATAACGGTGAAGATATACCTCCTCACATTTATTAATACGTGAAGAAGTATGAGTGTAATTCGATAACAAAAAGATTTATTTGACTCGCAATAAGTCAATAGAGGGTAAACACAAAGTTTCTTTTTCATTTTTTTGTTAATATCAGCAAATTTAGTGAATTTTGACTACCGGAGGGACTTATTTGTAAGCAGAAGCAAACTTTAGGGGTGCTAGATATAATTTTCTAACCCACAAGAGGTTTACGTGTAATTATACCAAATCTCAGGAAATGAGGGTGTAATTATCCCTTTTAAAATTTATCATAATTATAATTATCTTTTTATTATTTAAAAAATTATATATATTCCCTTTAATTAATAATTGTTTAACAAGTACACCCTCGTGATAATCTATTGTAGGTGTATATGCTAGACGACTATTAATTTCAAACAAGTATGTGTAATTTTTCAAATAACGAGGGAGTATTTGTAGTAATAATAATTTTCAGGGGAGGCCGTTACAATTAATCCATGATATTATAAAAAAATTAGGAATTATTGCATTACATCCTTTTATTTATGTTTTATTCACACAAACTATTCATATCTTTGGTATAATTACAAAAACCACCCCTCTCTGTTAGATAAAAATAGGAAAAATTTTGTGTGATATTGTCGACATTTCTGAAGGGTGTATGTGTAATTTCTTAAAAGATGTGGGTGATTTATGTAATTTATCATATCTAAAATCAGTTGTGGCCCATCAAAACTAAAATTATGAAAAAGTTATATCCAAAAATGAAGTAAAAACCCTAACCCACAAACACAACTTCCAATGTAAGTGGTTCAAATGGCCCTACATAATTAAAATTTTCCCAATATGTGTCTCTTTAAATATTTTCTTGGTAAAGAAAAACTTTTGGTTTCATTATATTCTTATTTTTACCCCACTATAAATGATTATTGTTTCCTGACCCATAAGTATTAAAATAGGCATATTTCATATTTTACCACGCATTTTGCAAAATTTTGAAATTGACCCCACATTTCATTAAAAATTACAAACAAAGGCCAAAATTATTGCACAAAAGGCCCCTCCCACTGATTGTCATTTAATGTTAATAGCTGGCAATCTTTGACAGCAAAATTACAAAATTGGTCTGTAAGATTGGGCTAATTCAAAACCAAAACGAATATCATTTTATTCGGATGAAATTTGGAATGAATAAAATTGATCGCAAAATTTATCCTAAATTCTGACGATTTTGTAGTGAATTTTAATACTTTTCCAAGGCATTCCTTCGATAGACGGAGGAATTGGACAATCCATTGGGAAAAAGAAATATATGGCAAATATCATTGGAAAATAGTACGTGATAATATGTCCGTCGCTAATCGTCAAAAAGTTAGTCTAGAAGTGTTTTTACTTTAATCTTGGGATGGAATTTCTGATACTTGACAAATTTTGTGACGGTAAGGCACAAAAATTAATTAGTATTGAAAATTTCATCCCAAATTATAATATTTGTGATGGATAAATGATCATTACAAACTCCAAGGACTAGATTATGTTGTCACAAAATTCGTTCCAAGGACTAGATTATGTTGTCACAAAATTCGTCCCATAAACGGTCGAAAAATGGTCTAATGGCTATTTTATTAACATGTATTAAAATTCGACTATTGTATTTATTTTTTGTAAACATATGAAAAAATATTATTTTGTATACGCCATTCAATTGTGTTGTAATAAAAATTTATAACTCAATGATGAACAATTAGGTGTCATATACATTTTTTTTATGTTTTTAATTGTTTAAAATATTTTTTTTTAATTATTTTGGGAATGAAAATTGGAATTGATTCACAATATTTGCTGGAAAAACAGTTGAAAAATGGCATCTGTGTTCATCACAGAAAAGTTATCTAATTTTTCAAATACGATATGTCTACAACCACTATAAAAAGATGTGGGATTTAGAGTGGGTTTTAGGAACAATCCTTTTGTCATTTAGCATGGTTAGAATTAAAGAAATTATTTTAAACCCGATTTTGGAACGATTACGAATCGTCACTGCATAAGGCGTTACAAATATTTAGGAACGATTAGTGAAGGACCGTTCCAATTTGGCACGGTCATTGTAATGCATTGATGGTGAGCATTCCTAAAATTAAATTTGAGTAAAAAAATTATTTTTTTAATTGGAACGGATTGAATAACATTCAAAACGGTTATATAATTTATTTCGGATTACTTTTGGAATGGTCTTTATAATACTCTGAATTTTAGAATTGTTTTTATTTTGTATTTTGGTGATATATTTAGGAACGGTCATTGAAATGGTTTGGTTGTCAATCTTTGAAATAGTATTAAGCACGGTCAAATTTTTGTTTAGAACAGTCGCATCTAACTGTTTTAGGAACAACCAATCTTATTCGAAACATGTTTTTAAAATTATTTTAGCAATGATATTAGAAACTTTCAATCTTATTTAGGAACACGTATTTAGAACTATTTTAGCAATGGTATTAGGAACGCTCATTTGTTTGAATTTGTAACATTTTTTAGTAAAATCATTCCTAATTTTTTATTTTATAATAAATTTAAATAAATAATTTAATTTATATATTTTAATAAATTATAATAAACAATTATATTAATTAATAAAATTTTAATTAATTCTATTTATGAATTTAATTAATTAAATAAATATGAAATAAACATATGAAATATGAATAATTAGAAAAAAAGTATTATTGTAATATAAAATATTATTCGATTACAATATTGGAAAAAAAAAAAAACTTAATGTAAACCCTCCTCATCAGCATCGTTCATTTCATCGTCGTTCGACACTGTAGGGTCTGTTGGAGGCTGTAACGCATCTCCTGCATCATGGTCATCATGTCGACCATCATCTTCTCGAGCCGGCCTATGCGATCCTCCATGATCGGGTTTGATTGTGACGGTGGGGGTGGCAATGGTGATGCGTAGATCCATCTGGAGATGTGGGCCTCAAAATCAAAGCCAAATACATTGTCCTTGTTCTTCCCCCAACTATAGTCAACCACAACTGTTGCTTGGTCATCGCCATCGAACCTCTGATTCGACCAGGATATCGTGGCCCTCGGCCATGGGCTGAGGCTAATGATCCTCCATCAATTCTGGAACGTCTCCTGCAAAATAAGTAAAATTATTAGCATTTTACTCCAGAATTATATTAAAAAATTAAATTATATTGGTACTTACAGCCACCTCAGCTGCCCTCGGGCCGCGTCCAGCCTTCTTCTTGTAGCATTTGGTGAACAACTTCATTTGCTTGGATGGCAGACCGAGCTCTACCCCTATAAAAAAATAAAACAGTTAGCATAATATGTATAAAATAATGATAAACCTTTAAAAATAATGCAATTTACTTAAACTTTCAAGAATCTCTACCAATTGTAAGTAGTGATCATGGATGGTTGCATCCAAGCTACTCTACCAATCCAAGATGGTAAAATATGACTTGTATGGATTTGATTTCTATGAGACTTGGTTTTGTCCATAAATCAAAAGAAAACACCAATTGCACCTCAAACTAACTTTCTTCGTCTTGTGGCAATCTGCTGAAAAATCGATTCAACAGGGTTTCCACTGTGCTTAAGCGGTGCCGTTTCTGGAAAAAAGATAGAAGGACGGCGTCGTTTGTGGCAAGAGAAACTAAAAAAAAATAATATATTTTTTGGAATTCCAAGTAGGACAATAGGGCTCTTATGTATATGTGTAATATATATTCCATATTATCAAAGGGTGTGACGCATTATACTGTATACTCGTAATTTAGATTTTTCTCAACTCTAACTAAAAAATGTAGTGTGTGTCTGCGCATACGTGCACATGTACGAGTGGTAATTTGATCCATATTTGACAAAATCTGTCCCAGACTTGCTCCTATTCAAAAACTTGAAGGCGAGGATTGTCCGAATCTAGAGCAGGTCCTAGGTTCTTAAGTACCCGATATAATAAATTTTTTTAATTATTTTTTACTTTTCTTCACGTATCAGTTTTCTTCCTCTTCCTCCAAATTAGAATACCCCAAAGTTTAAACTCTCTTTTCTCTCAAATACTTGTTCAAAAATTGTCTCACAATACTTGACGAGGAGAAAGATGAAAAAATTGTTACAGATGTATAATGGCTATGACTGTTTGGATTGTTTTTTTATGAACAATTTCGTTTGTACTAAAAAAATTATTTGTTGTGTTAGAATATATGATGAACAATTTTATTTGTAAAGGATATGTTGAATTTTTCTTTTTTTTTTTATATATATATATTTGTAAAATAAATAAAAAATATAATAATTGGGTCTGTCGAGTTAAACTCGCCCCAGCGAATTTTGTACCAGGACGAGGTGGGGGGTAAAAAAACTAGGACAGGTTGGGTCCCGAGTCCTTTTCGGAGTCAGCAAGGTTGTTCCATCCAAGCCCGCTTATTCCCAACCCTATGTGCACGTGTGTGTGTGTGGGGGGGTATTCAACAAAATCGTCAGGCCTCCCCAACCGATCGACCCGGCCCAAATTGTACCGTAATTAGCGGGTTAAGAGTGGGTTGGGTTGATCTTGAGTTAGTAAAGAATAAACTACAGTTTAGCAATCGAGTTTAATTTTATATTTACATACACTACATAGATCGTATTCGACCATAATAATAATAAAGATAATAAAAAGGCGAAAAATAATAATAATATACTAAAATTCTTCACGTGTGTGTTGAAAGACTTAGGCTAGGACAAGGGTGTATATTTGAGGCTTTGTGTATTGAAGGTATGAATAGTCGTTACATACTTTTTATTTAAAAAAAATTATATTTACACCATCTGATCTCAAATTAATAATATCTTTTAAAAAAATTATACATACATCCACAAAAAACATCACCATTATTTACAAAAATTATTATTTCAACGTCTATATCATTCCATAAACTACCTAATATTGCTGTCAGAGATAATTTTTGCAGTTACCCAAAATACAATAATAATTTATATAAATAAATTATAGATCATGAAGCGTAAATGCAATTATCCTTTTAGAGCCACATTTCTTTAAACAAATGTTTTCATAGGTGTGGAGCTCATTGGGGGGTTGTTGAGTTGAGCCCAATAAGGACACAATTTGGGCCAAACATAAGGCAGCCCATCAGCCCCTGAAGTATGCTATCCTCGTTAATTACCCCTAAATTAAATAAATCTTCATTTATCCCCATTTTTGAATAATTTTTTAAATTAAATAAAAATTAATAAAAATATCCTTAACTACTAATAATATGATATATTCATATTAATGTCGTCTGTTGTTAAATATATCAACCAATTTGAAAAGTTTAAATTTTAAATTAACGAATAAAGAAGCAAAACTATCAAAATGGGTCTAGGTCTAGATTTAAATATTGCACACTAATTGACAGGCCTAACGTGTTGGACCTAAGGTTAGGTCAATGGGTGATTAGAGTTATTATATAAAAAGACCAAAAAAAAAAACCTCATTAATACCCAAATTACCTCATCTGATTATTTGGGTGCCAAAATAATAGACTCGAAAATTACTTGCAATATTTTTATCTTTAAAATTATATCTAGTGTATAAAAATTTATTTTAATTTAAAAGTACTAATATTTATTTTATTAATATATGACTAATTCAATATTAACTTACTAACATCATAAATGAACAAAAAGTAAAGTTAAATTTATTGATATATTTAACTATAGACGGATTAAGGTGAATATAGCATATTATTAATAGTTAAGGGTATTTTGGTCAATTTTTTATTTAATTTAAAGGATTATCACAAAGATATGGGGGTAATTGAAGGTTTTTCTGTTTAGGGGGTAATTGATGAAGGTGGTAAACTTTAGGGGTGCAAAATGTATTTAACTCTAAATTTGTAATATTATTTTTTTGGATTTTGAGTAATTAATATTAAATAAATTTTTAGAATAAATTAATTTTCTATAAGTCTATTTCCAAAAATAAGAACAGGTGGCTTCTCCAATTTTTCGTAATTTAGTCCTATAACTTACCAAAAATGACATTATTCCATTTTAGTTCTAATAGAACATATTTTACTAGTGCCAAATAATATTAAAAAAATACATTTTCAAATAAACATTCATTTTGAAAATGCACTAAAATATGGGCCCAATGTATTTTCATCGAAAAATAGTTAGAGGTATTAATTTGAAACAAAAACTTCATTATTTATGGTCTCAAGACCCTATTTATTTTAATTGGAGCACATCAAACGATGAATTTACGGATCATTATTATCTCAATCAATATCATATCATATGCGATACAGGATACTCGTTGAATGTGATATCCCCACATATACCATTGTATAACAATATCAGCACAGGCCATCATAACGCACACGCCATCCCCACCCCATCCCAATACGTAGCTATCTGCACAAGATATTTTTTGCAACTCTAAATACCCTAATACCCTACGCACCATCGTAACTAAAGTTAATAAATAAATTTAAGAAATTAAAATAATTTTAAATAAAAACTAAAAGTTACTATCGTTATACATATATCACTAACTATAAATAATAACTCGTGACAATATTCCCTTGTCACAAGCTTTAACAATGACAACTTACACGGAACTCTTGTCATTATTAAATACATACAAAATTTTTACTATAATCTGCATACTATAAATTAAAGGAGAGCATCTTTTTGGTGTCTCTTTTATTTTTGGTATGTTATTTTTTTTCCGGACCCACTAACTTCCACTTTTTCCGCACTATTTACAAGTAGTAAAACCTATTATTTTAAATAGTTATTTATTTTTAGGTAATATTTTTTCCTCTTTCTCCTACTTCAATTTTTTAGCAAATTTCAAGGGTATTAAATATAATTTTTTAAACTATAAGGATCTAAATGTAATTAGACCAAATTTCGGAGGAGGAAAATATAATTATCCCATTTTCTTATAATGTTCATAAAAATATAATTGGACGAGTACTCAAAACATCCATTTTTGTTTGATGTATCTTAAGAATCAGTCAAATTTCCTACCCAACAATGAACCAAATTTTGAAAACTTATTTGTTTAATCCAATTCCATTGAAAATACACTTTTTAATTGGAAATTTGCATCACGCTTTAATGAAAACACACTTCTCAAATCATACTTTCATGTTGACTTTTTAATAAATAAAAATAATATTATACATTAAAATTCAAAATATAATATCTAAAAAGTATGTATATAACAAATCAAATCCACACAAATTCCTATTTCTCATATCTGTAAATTTAGATTTGGAAGCATACAATCCAAATATATTTTCGTTTCTCAAATATAAATTAAATAAAATATTTTTTATCCTATTGAAAATGCTGAAAATTAAAAATATAAAAATAGAAACAAAACCAAACATTTTCGCCTGAAATAAAGCAATTTATAACTAAATCAAGAATTTGCATTAAAATGTAGGGTAAATTACAATGACCTCCCTAGTAGTTTGGTATAATTATAAATGAAAAAAATGCAAGCAACCCCCTTGTGATATCGCAAATGAGTAAACTACCCCTTAAGAAAAAATAAATAGCGATTTACCTCCCTGTATTTTTTAAAATACAACAATCTACCCCCCATGATTTCTAAAATAAAGCAATTTACCTCCCTGTATAAGGAGGTAAATTGCTTCATTTTAAAAAGTACAGGGGGATAAATTGCTATATTTTTTTCCATATGGGGATAATGTGCTCATTTTCAATATCTGTTATTCACCCAATTATAAATACCCTTCGTTGTTTAAAAAACTACAAATACTCTTAAGATGTTTGATGAAATTATGTAATACTTAAATAGAGGTATAAAATTGATACTAAAAGTGGTTAGAGAGGACAGCAATTCAAGTTGGCTTATAATTAAAGAAAAGTTGCATTTTTGTAAGTAAAATCGTGGAGGCTAAAAAATGCAATTATGAGTGGGGAATGATGGAAACCATATGTGGAGTAACGTCCAAACCAAGCTTATTTAATTATTTCTTCTTTATGACCAATACTTTTATTAAACCAAAAATAAGAAAAATGGATGTCCAAATGTGCAATCCCACCTTTGAATTTATTACAACTTCACATGTTATTACATGAACTCTACCAACTACTTCACATGACATGTCAATTCATATCTTATCTAGGAATTGAATTTTCCCACACTTTTTCCTCACTTGCAGATGAAATAAATACAGTTATGTCATGATAGTATAAATATAAATTCTTGAATTTTAAATACTATTACTGTTGTTTAATTCAAATTATCGAGCATGAGCAATTGTTTATTCAATTAAAGACATTACCGATGTGAAATATTATGGAAATTTTGATGCTACAATTCTGTATAATTCTAACCCCCGATGTTTGTATGATTGATATTAGACAAATATAGAGTTAAGTGGGACTGGTTAGGGCAATCGTCCCTCAATTGACTATATTGACAAACACTATAAATAAAATAAAATAAAACAATAATAATATAATATAAATTATTCATACTTTTGCGTAATTATATGACCCACTCTTGACAGCTAAAAAAACAAGGATAGTTTGTGTAATACTGTTGATGTTTTTGGAGGGTGTATGTATAATTTTTTTAAAAATATATGTGATTTGTGTAAATAATGTTGACGTTTTTGGTGGGTGTATATGTAATATTTCAAAATGCATGTGTAATTTGTATAAATAAACGTTAGATCAGGGGTTGCATATAATTTATGCTCTTGAAAATGAAGTTTATTGGCAAGTAAACACTATGGGAAAAGCGTGTTTGATGGTGATTTAAATATGGGTAATGGGAAGAGGTAGAGAATGCAAATTATTCCTCACCAAGACTAGAGGACTCAAACCACATGACAAAATTACAAAACCTACTTCCTGACACCACAAATCTCCAAGCTTAAACAACCACTCACGCTTCTCAAAAATCAATCCCCCAAAATGCACATCAATCATTCAAGAATCTCACTTGTTCTACTCCTCATTTTCTTGCCCTTCAAATCCAGGGCCTGTCACCCCACTGATAAACAAGCCCTTCTACACTTCAAGAAAACAATCACTTCTGACCCCTCCAACCTGCTCAAAACCTGGATGCCTCACACAGATTGCTGCACACTCTGGGAGGGCATTTCTTGCAGCTCTCCCTCCGGCCGGGTCGTCAATGTCTCCCGACCGGGCCTGTTTTCTGACCCGGATTCTCCTGTCGACACTTGGATGTCTGGGACTCTGTCTCCGTTTCTTGGAAACCTATCTTTTCTCCAAGTTCTTGATCTCAGCAACCTCAAGTACTTGTCGGGCCACATCCCTCCTCAATTGGGCAAGTTGTCCAAGTTGAATTACATGTTTCTTGAATCGAACAATCTCACCGGGCCGATCCCTGTCGCGTTCCAGGGATTGAATCAGCTGAAAAGCCTCTATCTTAGCAATAACCATTTGTCCGGCGTGGTCCCTAGTAGTCTTTTCAACAACTTCACTTTGCTCTCTCAGCTAGGCCTGTCAGGAAACCGCTTTTCGGGTCCAATCCCACCTTCTTTAGGCAGGATGGTTTCACTAACTAATCTTGATCTCCACGAAAATAACTTCTCAGGCAGAATACCAGAAACCATTGGAGAGCTCAAGAACATTGCATACATTGATCTGTCTGAGAACCAGATAGCTGGAACCATACCAGAATCCGTAGGTGGCCTCTCCAAGCTGGAGATCTTATATCTTAACGGCAACCGTCTCACCGGAAAAATCCCTTCGTCTGTAGACGGGCTTGTTTCGTTGCAGTTTCTTCGTTTATCGGAAAACAGGCTGACAGGTGCAATACCGCCTTCTATCGGCAACCTTCCAGTGATTCGAAGCCTGGTTTTCGAGAACAACAGGCTTGGTGGAAAGATACCTTCAACTATTGGCCATCTCACCACTCTTAATGCTATATACTTCTCTAACAACAGATTCACAGGCAAAATCCCAGCAAGTTTAGGGAACTTGAAAAATCTGCAGAGCCTGGATTTGTCAAGAAACCAACTTTACGGCCCGATTCCATCTCAGCTTCAGAAATTACAAACTCTGCAAGATTTAGACCTCTCATTCAATCCTCTGGCACTAGGAAGCATACCTGATTGGTTCAAGAAATTACGTCTTTTTCGTCTTCTCCTCTCAGGGACAGGGCTCAAAGGGGAGATGCCTAACTGGCTCTCATCTTCGTCTATATCGACCCTGGATTTGTCCAGCAATTCCCTGTCAGGGAAACTGCCTTCCTGGATGGGAAACATGACCAATCTTTCGTTTCTGAACTTATCAAACAACGGTTTCCATTCTTCGATCCCTGATGAATTCAAGAACCTGACACTGTTGACAGATGTTGATCTTCACTCCAACAAGCTCTCTGGAGACCTGAACCCTATATTCTTAAAGAGTTCGGAGTTTGCTCTTGGTCACTACAGTTCCATCGATCTTTCCTATAACATGTTCAAAGGACATATCGATGACAACATTGGAGACAACCCCGTGATGGACTTTCTTGAATCCATGATCCTATCCCACAATCCATTGGGAGGAAACATTCCGAAATCTCTTGGAAAATTGAGCTACTTGGAGGTTCTGGAACTTGAGGGAAACGGCCTGTCAGGGGAAATACCTCAGGAGCTTGGCAATGCAAAGTCACTGAAAACCGTTATACTGTCACACAACAATTTGAGTGGAGAAATCCCTGGACAAGTGCTGAATCTTGAATATATTCAGAGATTCGACGTTTCTTGGAACCGGTTGAGGGGAAAGATACCGCCCCACAAGGCTGTTATCCCGGTTTCCGGCTTCGTAGGGAATCCTGGATTGTGTGGAGCTCCACTGCCTCCATGCAAGCATTCCTAGTGGAAATGAGATGGAAACATTCCTTGACTCCATTCTTTGTTTTTCTATTTCTGTAAATTAACAGTTCTTACGACCACTGAAACATTATGCTCGACATTGCTGCAAGAAGATCAAGAATCTTAACTACAATTGGTGTAGGTATGTTGTTCAATCTTGTCAATGTGAGAATACAAAATGGTCTTGGACATGCTAAAGTATGCTGTTTCTATGGAGTGAGATTTAGAGCTGCATTTGAGGAGCTCAGCCAAAGAATATTGTTCTTAGTAGAATTCAAGAAAAACAACAACTATGCATGAGAGCATTTATGTATTTGAGTAGGTTATAACTCGATTCCATTACTGCAAACGTAATAAAGTATATTTAAAAATATCAAATTACTCGAGTCTTAATTCGATTTGATTCCATTCAAATTCGTTTGGATTCGATTAGATTAATAAGTAGACCAAATTCTCAAACACAATTTTTGAAGCTCTCAATTACTTTGGTTTTTCCTCATTCGAGCAACCAGCACCAGTGGTCTAGTGGTAGAATAGTACCCTGCCACGGTACAGACCCGGGTTCGATTCCCGGCTGGTGCATTCTCTGTTTTCCTTCTGCTCTTTCTGATGGGCAGATGTTTAAGACATGGCCGCGTTCTGATTGTAATTCTATTACAAATGCAATTGCATGCTATCACATACTCTATTCCAACAATCCCTTCTGATATTGCATGATATATTTTTACTTTGTCACCTGTTTTTTCCTTGTTTTTTTTTAATTTATTAATTCGTCGTACCAATTATATGAGTTCTGCAAGTTACCATATCAGACCACTTTCTGATAGAATTTTTCATCAAAAAACGGTTGCGTGCATCGAAAAACTCTAACCCAGACCAGGTTCGACCGACTCAAACTAACTATAAAACAAGTGTGATACAATTGTCGCATAATTGGTTACTTTTTTCTGAATTATACACCAATTACACAGCAACGAATTGCCCTTCTTATATAATTGGTTCGAATCCGAACAAAGATGAAGCCAAATCCTATCGGGCCCTGGTGGCCGACAGGGCTTGGTCCCCCAAAATATCCACTTTCTATAAATTTTATTAATTGTATTACCATTATATATTACATTAGTTTGTAGTTATTATTGTACTAATTTAAAACTCAATGCACAGAAATATAATATTAATGAGCATTGTGACTTAAAAAAATATTAAGTGATAACACATCTAAAATATAATGAGATTATTTAAGGTAAATGCTACAACTTCCCCTGAAATTTGATATAATTACGAATATTCCCTCGTTGTTTGAAAAATTATTAATTACTTTCTGATTTTAGCGGCCGTGTAATAATTAGCTCAATCCATTAGGTTTCCATCCATTTTTATGATGAACTGACCAAAACACACTTATGGATTAAAAATAATAATTTTATTTATTTTTAAAAACTTTCTGATTTTTTTAATGGACTAAGTAGATAATTTTTTTTAATTTTTAAAAATTTTTCATCCATCCCGTACGATTTTTTTTATAATTTTAATTTTTTTTAAAAAAATACAATAAAAATAAAGTTGACAATTTCATACATTTATTCAAGAATTACGTAATTTCATCAAACATTAGGAGTATTTATAATTTTTTAAAAATAAAAAAATATTTATAATTTTATCAAATATCAAATATAAGTTGGAAAATGATGATAGAAAAGTGGATATAAGAATGTGGTGAAAGATTGTGTTGTGTTTGGATGTTAACGTAAGCTCTTCTGCCCCTATAGTATCTGACAACTACGTGAAATAACCCGGCCCGGTTTTGGTTTTGGGTAGGCTCCGCATTGCGAGGCCGGCCTGGATGTGGATGTGGAGCACCGACACTGTCTGAAATTTCAAAAAACATGTCTCAGGTAATTCTCAATTACTTGTCAGAAATTTTGTCCAGTTACCACTTGACACGTAGCTACCCCCCCCAACAAGTCTATTGCTCGAAAGACTAAACTGAATTTTTCTACAACAATCTCCCATTATGTTTGTAATAATTATAAATATCCCTTATTATTTAAAAAATTATAAATATTTTTTATGTTTGAAAAAATTATGTAATTTTTGGATGGATGTATGAAATTGTCAACTTTGTGCATCAAACGACAAGGGGTATTCGTAATTATACAAAATTTTAGGGGAGGTAGTTGTAATTTATCCTTCTTCTTACACAAATCACATATTAAAATATTAGATAAATTAAAACACACTCTCTTGAAACTTAGCATATATAATTATAAATATTCTTTTATTAATTAAAAATTTATCAATATTCTTTAATATTTGATAAAATTATATAATTATTGAATGCAAACATGAAATTATCAACTTTAGTTTTACTATTTTTTTCTATTTTTTAGAAAAAAAATAAAAAGTCTGACGAGGTTGATGAAAAAATTTTAAAATGTACAAAGATCGACTGCTTTGTTTATAAAAATTTTAGAAAAATTTAAAAAATAAGTAAAAAATTGTAATTTATAATTATTAAGGACATTTTGGACAGTTCATTATAAAAAAGCTATGGAAACTCGACGGGGACTAACAAAATGAGTTAGTTGTTGACGGCTGTTAAAATAAAGGGTATTAGTAATTTTTCAAACAATAAGAGATATTTATATTATGTCGAACCTCAGACGAGCTTGTAAGTAATTTACCTTAAAATATTTTATATTTTAATATACGGTTAGACATAAATGCATTCAACCCTTTAATAGTGTTAGATATATCTTGCAGCCCCTAAAATATGCATGTAATCGTATTTACCCCCTAATCATTAGAGGTAATAAGAAACCTGACAAAATAATTTGACATTAATAGGACAAAATTGTCCTTCTCACTTACCCCCTATACTTTTTTATTTTAGTGATTTAAAATTTTATTTAAAAGATAATATTTAATATTTACAGCTTTTCATAAATTATGTAATACAAAATATATTTACGAGCTAAATATATGCAAATATATTTTACAAAGTAAATTATTTATATTAAAAAGATACATGTAATTATGTACAAATATATAATGAATACAATT
This sequence comes from Sesamum indicum, assembly GCF_000512975.1. Taxonomy (NCBI): domain Eukaryota; kingdom Viridiplantae; phylum Streptophyta; class Magnoliopsida; order Lamiales; family Pedaliaceae; genus Sesamum; species Sesamum indicum. The sequence goes on from NC_026153.1 coordinate 8,197,438, forward strand.
TTTTTTTAAAAAAAATGTATGTTATATAACTTAGAAATTTAGGGGGTGCAAATATAACAATATTTTCGTCATAAAAAAAAATAGTCGATATCTTGAGGGGGCATTTTATTATATTTCATACCAGTAGAAGAAATATAATTTTTTGCTACAGTTAACTACTATAGTTAAAAGAAGAAAATCATGGCAAATGCAAATCAACCACGACTTCGCGACGGTCATTATTCGTTGTTTCTGCAAGTGAGGCCATAACATTAGCCATGACCAAAACCATGGCAAATATTTGAGCAATGGCTAAAGTCATGGCGAATATTGATTATTCGTGATAAAAATTTAAATTTTTGCTTTAATTTTGTTCGATCGTGATTAGTAGTATTGATTTACCATAATTTTTGAAATATGGTAATTTTTATACTATAATGAAAACTTAATTAATTTTTTTGTAGTGTACTTTTAGAAATAAATACACTTCATGCATAGTTGAAGGTGTGAAATGTATTTAACCCTTTAATATATTACAATATTTTTTTATTGATTAAAAATTTATCATATATTTTTTGTTATTTAATAAAATTATATAATCATCGAGCGAAGACATGATATTATTAATTTTAATATTATTATATTATTTTTTTCTTTTTTTTAAAAAAAATTCTGATGATGTTGATATATATATATTTTTAAATGTACAAAGATTCTCCACTCTATCCATAAAATTTTCAGAAAGTATTAATAAGTAAGTAAAATAAAAATTTATAATCCATAAAGATGAATATCGATAATTTTCAAACAACGAGGGTACTTATAATTATGTCAAACTTTAGAGGAGTTATTTAATATTTTACAATAAAAAATATTTCAAATTTTAATATACGCTCAGGCACAAAATGCCCTTCTCACTTACCTCATATACTTTTCATTTTAGGTCCGAATGTATATTTTATTAAAAATAATCTCCCATTAAACTACTTTTAGTAATTTAAAATTTTACTTATATTTTATTTAAAAATAATACTTAAATTTTATGTTTTTTTATAAATTATGTAATACGAAAAAAATTATATAAGCTCAATATATACAAATATATTTTGCAAAGTAAATTATTTATGTTAAAAAAATACATATACATATGTGTAGATATAATGAATATAATTTTATAAAAAAGTGTGCTATATAATTTAGAAATTTTATTGAATAAATGTACGAAAAGTTAAAATATATCATATCATTGCTCAAAAAATTATAGAATATTATAGATTTTCATTTTACAGTGTATACATATACATGTTTGATGTAATGTTTTAAAATTATATTCGTAATTTATTTTTTAAAAAAATTTGAAATAATAATGTAAGAAATAGATTATAAAAGTTTAGACTTTATATAGATTCTATACTATTTATAAAAGTCATAAATTTTGGGTAGTATTTACTTTAAATATAAGTTTTATAAAAATTCAAATATTCAGAAATTGTAATAGACTTATTTTAAGGGGTGTAAATAATAATGGGATATCCGTCATATGAAAATTTGTCCATATCATGCGCGAATATTTTGTTACATTTCATAATTATTTTTGGGATAATTACACTTTCCTCTCCTGATGTTTGAACTAATTACACGTAGACCCTTTGTGGTTTGAGAAATTACATTTATCACCCCTAAGGTTTGCTTCCATCTAACAATTATAAATCCCTCCGCTAGTCAAAATTCACTAAATTATTGATATTAATAAAAAAATCAGATAAAAAAATTATATTTATCCTCGATTGACTTATTACTGATTTATTGTAGGTCAAATAATTTTTTTTATGATGAAATTATCCTTATACGTCTTTATATTTAATGCATGTGATGAGGTATATCTTCACTGGTATAAAGGTTGTTTAGTCCTAAAAAATTATTTGACCTGTAATAATCAGTAATAAGTCAATCGATGGTAATTATCAATTTCTATTTGGTCTTTTTTTATCAATTTCAACAAATTCAATAAATTTTGACTAACAGACTCACTCTGTTAGATGAAAGCAAACTTCATGGGTGCTAGATGTAATTTCTCAAATAAGAAAAGGTTCACGTATAATTACACTAAACCTCAAGAGAGAGAAGTATAATTATTTCCTACATTTTGTGCATAGTTCAAAATTACAAAATGTATTTAACCCTTTAATATATTACAAATTGAAGTTATGCTATATCAGCATAATATAAGTAAAAAATGTCCGTCTTGATTGCCTGTTGGGGGGGGGGGGGGATTATTTGTTGGCACAAAAAATGGAAATGCAATGGTGATACTCTATAGACTCGTTCGAGAGAATTGTGCATGCGCTATGTGTATCAGTCAGAATCTTTATAGTTGACTTATAGTCACCAAAATTCAAAATCTAACAACATAGAACTCAATACGTAATTCAAACATATATCAATAGTATCAAACACTATAAGAAAAATTCAAACTCAAATCATGAACATAACAACGTTGGATCTCATCCATTAAACCGTAATAATTGATGGTGCAAGATCATTTGAATTAGGGAGGATGGGGACAAAAAGGTGGGAGAGGAGAAGGTGAGAGGACATATGGTTTGGGTTCTATAAATGTACTTGTTTTAGGACAAGTTGTGTCCTTGCTTCCAAGGCATGTCATCCCCAGCCCTTTTGTCATGAGAACCCACACACTACCCTCCAATTTTCATGACTACACTTCACTTTCTCTAGGACTTGAGATTTGGCTCTTGCAATGAGGTAATAACATTCAAGTTTCCTTAACTAAGAACACAAATATTTAAAATTAATATAGTTTTCACACACATACGATACGATACAGGTACAATATGTAAGATTTTCAGACTTGTCAAAATCTGAATAAACTATGTCTACACTGTATAATTTTTACCGGCATAATTCCGAATGGGAAAAAAAATAATAATGTTTTTGCAATCTTTTATTACTTTTAAGCATTTTTTTTATTATAATAATTCTAACCATGTTGTGGTGATAAAATGTTCAACTTTTATGGGTACTTTTAAAAATTACAATTAATATTTATTTCTATAATAGTTATTTAGTTTAAATTATTTGTAATTTATTAAGTGATATTCATGTAGAATAATATATTTAATCACTTCATTATATGTGTATATATATATATATATATATATATATATTTGAATAAATCATGATGCTTCCCACTGGGCTCAAATTGATTTACCTTAAAGTCAACATCAACCCCATTTCAAATTTCAAAAATTTGAAAGAATTTATACTCACACATAACAAAGCAACGTACATTTAAATTTGAATTATTCGGACCAGACCATATTAGCAAAATAACTTGCCTCAACATATTTTGCTCACACCCCATTAATAATATATTAATTATACTATAAATATAATATATTTTTTATATTATTTTACTTTTTGTTATAAAAAAATTGGGTAGTTTTCGATTTTGGTGACATTATGACTCATGGCAATGCTTCTAAGATCATAGATCGTTTACAATTGTACTTACAGATAACCCGCCAATATAATCCTCACATCGGGTAGAAAGAATCAAACCCACAATCATCCGACTGGAAGTGATTCGTCCTTACCAACTAAGCCAACAAGTGTTGGATGTCACATGATTTTATTGGGTATGGCCGAAACTACTGTAATTATCACGAGTTTGGTCATCCTTCTTAAAAATTGTACATCAGGTATATAATAAGTATGATGTGGTTGTAATTTGAGTGGTGGAGTGAATGAAAAAATTACCCTCGACACGTTTGGAGAGAGAGAGAATTTAATAATTGGCGTTGTCTTGTCAAATCAATAAACAGTTACGCAAAATCGCACAGACAGACAAAAAAATGTCAATATCTATTACACAAACTACCCCTCTATTTTTTGACTGTCAGGAATGATTTATATAAGTATGCAAAATGTATGAATAGTTTGTGTAAGTAGACCGTATGTCAAAAAGTGTAAATGTAATTATCTATAAAATATTAAAATTTCAAGTATGTATAGTGGAGTTGCGAGTTTTAATGTGTGATAACTGGTGAAGTAAATATATTTATTGTATATTTTATATATATAAAATTAATTTTATACACTTATAAATAATTTAATATTATTAATATATTTATCAAAGTGTAATACACTGATCGTATACAACACAAAAACTAAATAAAAATGAGATTAAAATAAGGATATTAAGAGCATAATTATTAAGGTAATAATGAAAGTTAATTTGGTATCAACTTTATAGCTGTCACACTCTTTTGAGTAATCTACTTGGATTAATCATTCATTCATTTCATGCCATAAATAGGAAAAAGTGGTAATAAAAGTATTAATTACCTCTATTTTTTAAATTATTATATATAAATGAAAAATAACACTTTTCATCCATTAATTTGAAACTTTTTTACTTTTGGTCCAAATGATTATAGAATTCTCATTTTTTGATCTCGTAATTTCTGAAAAATAGTATTTTTGGTCCCATAATACCTTTTTATTAGATATTTTAACGAAAATTATCCCGTACTTAGCAAGTGATTGTTAGGACTTTTACACTTTTGGTCCCATTGATTACAAAATTCTTATTTTTAATTTCATAACTTTTAAAAAAAGTTATATTTTTGGATCCATAAATTTAACGGCCACGTGATTTTTTTCATTAAATATATAACAGAATAGTGTTATGAGATCATAAGTGTTATCTTTGTGAAATTACTTGATCACAAGTTAGAATCTCATAAAGAATGAGATCGAAAGTGAAAAAAAAATCCTAAATTACAGGATAAAAAAAAAATACTATTTGACATATATATAAATATGATAATTTCATTTTTCGTCCCCAAAGTGGACCCTTTTTTCAATTTTAGTACCCCAGGTTCCCAAGTCATCAGACTTGATATCCAGAGTTTTTAATTCCATCTACCTTAGTACCCTCCGTTAGGTTTACTGTTAAAACAAATGGCCAACCCAATTTTGAAGGAAAAAATTAAGCGGGATCTTGTCTATACAAGAGCATGTTTGGCTGTCATTTTATTCAACACACAAAAAAATTCTATTTTGATAGTGAGGACTATAATCTAAAAAAAAATATTTTAAACCCAATTTCTATTAGAAAAATACTACTTCATGAAATCGTTATGGAAATACCAATTCAAATGTTTTTCCCAATTTATAATCATTATGGAAATAAAAAATGCATGCTAAATGTTAAATAATATAGAGAGAATCGCCTAGTAATAATTCAAGAAAAATAACAGAAATTTATATCCCATCACCACTCGCATTATTCATAAAAAATAAACGGAGAAAAATCGAATAAACCACTCAAAATGTGTTAATGTACTTTTGAATTAAATAAAATTATATATCCTTACTTTGATATATTATACTGTTGTTTGTGCACAAAATAAGAAATACATTTCAATTATTGTTTTTGTTGAGAGAATTTTGTTTATAAATTTATTAAAACTTTTTGTACTAATCACAAAAATAAAAAGCCAAAAAAAATCATTTGTTAAAATAATTAAAATAAAAGTATAAAAAATTATAGCATAAACCCTTAACAAATAGAGTATGACAACAGTTGCGTTATGGCCAAGCAAAAAAAAAAAAAAACGTGCTTTCTTCAGTAAAATTGGTATTTTTTGAAAATATTGATTAAATATGCATTTTTTTTAAATTATTGTTTTTTCAATTATGAAATTAAAATCGAAATGAATCAAAATAGAAGTTTTTTTCTATGTTGAATAAAATGGAAACCATACGTGCCCTTACATAGACAAATTCCCGTCTAATTTTTCCTCTAAAATTGGGTTGACCATTTATTTTAACAGTCAACTTACGGAGGGTACTTAAGTGAATAAAAATTAAAAACTTCGGATACTAAATCTGACGACTCAGAAATCTAAGATACTAAAACTGAAAAATGAATATAATTTAGATATTAAAAATGAAATTATCCCTATATAAATTTATACTTTCTGAAGGAGGTGGAGGGCCC
>NC_026153.1:8203451-8230324 GCF_000512975.1 Sesamum indicum
TGCGCTGCGCCGATGATGCGATATTACGGTAATAGGATTGGTCATTCAACCAAATTAGTCAAAAGACAATGGCCCAGAAACTCACATCAAACTTAATTTAAGGCCTAAATTACAACAATCTTCCGAGAATCGGCATAATTACAATGGATAATTACATTCTCGTCTCCGAAATTTGATATAATTACACATAAATTTTTTATAATTTTAAAAATTACATCTAATTAGGGGTGGTCGTTCGGATTGGGTTGTTCGGGTCCCGACCTGATCCGAACGGATTCGGGCAGATCAGGTCGGCTAAATTTTGTAATATTTTATTTTTGGGTTACCCGAACCTGATTTTCAATATATCGGGTCAGTTATCGAGTAGATATAAATATCCAATCGGGTTAATTGGATGCCCGACATCTATTAAAAAATAATACAAATTAAAAAATAGAATTATTTGTTGTTACTAATAAAATAATGAAGTAAAAAAGAGAATGATGTATGACTTGGTTGATTTATTTAAATTAAAGAAAAATAGGTACTTGATTTTATCGGGTTTGTGTCGGGTAGTCAAATATAGTACCCAACCCGAAAAACTCGAAACTTGAAGTACCCGACCCGCGCCCACCCATACATTTTATATTCCTGAGGTTTACTTCTATATAACAAATAGGTCACTCAATTAGTCAAAATTCACTGAATTATTGATATTAACAAAAAAATTGAAAGAAAATCGAGATTTACAATCGATATACTTATTACTGACTTATTACAAGTCAAACAAATTTTTTATGACTAAACAATCCTTATAACGGTGAAGATATATATCCTCACATTCTTTGACATGTGAGGATGTATAAGAGTAATTTGATCATAAAAATATTTGCTTGTCCTATAATAAATTAATAATAAGTTAATCGGGTAATAAATTTTTATCCGATTTTTTTGTTATTACCATCAAGTTCGATAAATTTTGACTAACGGATGAATTTATCTGTTAATCGGAAGCAAACCTCAGATGTATTAGTCGTAACTTTTCATACCATAGGAGGTCAAGTGTAATTACACAAAACCTCATGGGAAAGGAGCCTAATTATTCCTAATTTCAAGTACCTCATCATTATTAGAAAAACTATAAATTTTCAAATAATGAGGGAGTTTTTATAATTATACCAAACTTCAGAAAAGATAATTGCAATTTGCCCATATTTAAATTAGTAATTGGTGCACACTCGATATATGTGTAAAATATTAAAAAATGGGTAAAATACGTCGAGTTCCCTTGAGATTTGATACAATTATAAATACCTCATTGTTGTTTGAAAAATTAGCGATACCCCCTGATAATAATGTCCATCCAACAATTCATCTATTCTGTTACCTTCTGTTACCTTCTGTTAAGGTTTAATCCAAGTTTTGTTCAAAATATTCTTTTAGTTTGAGTTATAATTTTACACATTATTTGAATTATATATATTATATAATAGTACTGCTACAACATCATATTTTTTTGATATTTTATTATTTTTTTTAAAATATATAGTTTTAATAAGGATAAAGTTGACATTTTTGTTGTACCATTCAAGAGTTACATAACTATGTCACATATCAGGAGGATTGATAATATCTCAAACAACAAGAGAAAATTTGTAATTGTATCAAATTTTAGGGAAGTTCGCTATAATTTAATAATTTACCCTAAAAAACTAGAAAAAGTATTATTTTAGTCCGCTAAGTATGTTTAATTTTAATTTTAGTCCGATAACTATGTCCATTTTTATTTAGGTCTAGTAACTTACGAAATTGCTTACTTTTGGTCCTCTAGCAGATTTTTGGACAATTTTACCCCTATGAGTGTGATTGCCTTTCAAAAGTTGCATAGAGGTAAAATTGTCCGAAAATCTGCCAGATGACTAAAAGTAAGCAATTTCGTAAGTTACTGAATCTAAACAAAAATGAACATAATTATCGAATTAAAATTAAAATTAAGCATACTTAGCGGACTAAAATAATATTTTTTCCCTAAAAATTTTTATTTGTTTATTTATAGTCATATATTTATGAAAAACATATATTAAAGTATAGAGTTTATGTATTATTTGTTAACTTTTATTGCCTTGATGAGTAATATGAGGTAGTTAATTATAAATAAATCGAAAACTAATATTTTTTAGTAAAAATAATATTTAAACACACCAAAAGCTAAAAAAAAATAAATTGAAAACTGTATTTTAGTAAAAATAATATTTGATTGTTGAATTTGGAAACACATTTTATCTCTAAATATGAAAGTTCATAATTTAGAAAATATTGGATCTTGGGATTAAATACAAATTACCCCTTATGTTATTAAAAAAAATACATAAATTTATAAATAATGTTGATAAAATTTGAACCATTTATCTGAATAAGACGAGATCAAACGATTTTAAAATAAGGGTAAAAATATTATTTTATAATTATAAAAAATTTAAAATCGCGGGTATAATGCACTACTCGTGTCAATGGGATTTTATGCCCTTTTTTTGAAAAGTTTCGGAGGTCTTTTTAATCTTCTCTTTTAATAGAATTTGTTTTTGAGCATTTTTCAAAGGGAAAGGTATTATTTTAGTCCGTTAAATATGTCTAATTTTAATTTTAATCTAATAACTATCTTCATTTTTGTTTAGGTCCAGTAACTTACGAAATTGCTTACTTTTAGTTCTCTAGCAGATTTTTGACAATTTTACCCCTATGCAACTTTTGAAAGTCAGTTTTACTCCATATGCACTCATAGGGGTAAAATTGTCCAAAAATCTGCTAGAGAACTAAAAGTAAGCAATTTCGTAAGTCACTGGACCTAAACAAAAATGGACATAATTATCGGACTAAAATTAAAATTAAGCATACTTAACGGACTAAAATAATACTTTTTCCTTTTTCAAAATAACACGGGATATAAATTGCATTTACAATCAATGGCTTTTTACCATACATGTTTTAATTATTAATAAAAAAAATAATTTTCAAGAAACAATTATCGAAAAAAGTGCATTTTAAAATAAGTACTTAAAGTGTTTGGATGAAACACGTCTGTAAAGCTCATAAAACACTAATAATGATAGTTTTGTAATTAATACCAACAGAATTGGAGAAAATTGTTAAACTATTAAAAATAGTCGGGAACAAAATATTTTATATTTTATATTTTGTAAGTTCGTTCCGTAAAAATTTTACCCGACACTTTTCAACATCTTATAAGTTGTAACATATTTTAAAAAGCTTATAAACTCGCTCGTCCAAATTAACACTCTCTTTATGCACGACCAACGTCTAAATTTTTATTTCATTTGTCCCGAATTTTTATTTATTTATATTTGATAAAAAAAAGATAAAATTTCTCTTTTCCCTAAATTAATTACCACATATTAAAAAATACAAAAAATAAAAAAATTAGGTGGGCATTAAAGATCCTTTATTTAATTAGTCAACATATGTCTCATTTTTTTTTAAAATGAGAAGTTATTTATTATTGGTAATGATTTTATTTTCTATAGGTTCCATAATTTTATAAAGAGGTAAAATGGCTAAAATTAAATTTTTGTTATTTTCTAAAATTCCATATTTGAGGGGGTCAGCTTCAATGTCTTAAATCTTTATCCTAATTAAATAAGATGAGTATGATTTAGTGAAATTTCCATTTTTTTTCCCCATATGATATTGTTTTAGAGAAGCAATATTTATATCAAAATATCGATCGATATTTCATTTTATTTGATAATAATATTAATAACCTACTAACTAAAAATGGAATAAAAACATAAATACTTATATCAATACAAAATGAGATATTATGGTTCTTATCTCAATTCCTCATAATTTTTATTATTTACTTCCCGTCCCGAAAGTCAGTTCATACTCGACGTATGTGCATAATATATATTTTTATTATTTTTTAAATAATTAAAATAAAAAATTGAAAATTATTTTAAATTAACAAAATAAATTAATATCCAATATGCATAAATAAAAAAAATTATCAAGTAAAAATCATTAATTAAAGAAATAAATATTTTGCCAACCAAGTTGTTATTATAAATAAATAGTACTAGTAATCGAAGCACCGATACATAAATTTTTTTTAAAAAAATTAAATTATTAATTGAAATATTAATTCATTTATCCATCTAAAAAACATAACAAATTTAACATGCTCTCTTTAATAAATATTCCATATTTCATATTTATGAAATCAACATCAAATTTTCCAACTCAAATTACATGATAAATATTCCATATTTCATATTTATGAAATCAACATCAAATTTTCCAACTCACATAACATGCAATCTACACAATGTTGTGTTAAAGTAAGTATATGATAAATAATTTTATGTAAAAGTGGACATAAATCCTCCTAATCTCAGAATTAAATTACTTCAGATTTTTATTATAATATATATAATTATACGTAAATTATTTTTAAATTAAATAAATTTTATATATGTATGAAATAAAAATATAAAATAAAATAATTATAATTATAAATACTCACTTATCATATGATTATATATATACAAAGATCTAATTTTTTGCAATCCATAGATATGTATACATCAAATTCAAATCTTTGTAATACAAAATGGGTAACTTTCATCATACTTTTTTTTTTTTTTTCAAATATATATATTGAAAAATGATGATTATAATTTATTTTTGAAATTTTTTTACTATGGTATATTAGGTCAGTGTGGTGTGTGTTGGTCTTCTCTCTCTCTCTCTGTCTCTCGCCCATCCCTCAGTCCATCTTCTTCTCTCTCATTCAATGCTTTACAGAACTCACCACCACCCTTTACTCTTCACATTCAACCCTTTTTCCCACTCTTCTTCTGCCTTATCATCTCATCTTCTTCCTTCTCCTCGTCTTCAGGTGCTTCCCCTCTTCTTTCTTTCTCTCAATTACGCTGTCTATATGTTAATATTTGTTGATTTTGCATGTGGGTTTCTGTTTGTAGGAAATGGAGGCTGTGCAGGGGGATTCCAGAGGCGGGTTGGTGCCGGAGACGCCGGCGAAGACGGCGGTTCCTCTGGATGAATGCTTGGGTGGCAACGGGGACGACTTCTTCGTCGACGAGCTGCTCGATTTTTCGAATGGATACTCTGAAACAGAAGAACAACCGCCGCCGGAAGAGTCTCAGGAAATTGAACAGGGGAAGGACAAAAATTGCTGTGTTTCTCAGGAGAAAGAAACCGCTCCTCCGGAGGATAGTTCTCTCTCCGGGAAAGATGATTTCGGGTCTCTCCAAGAAAGCGAACTCAGTTTTCAGGTAAACCTGAGTTTCCATTTTTGTCTCTGAAATTGAAAAAAAAATCAGTTGCTTTTTTGGCTTTGGAGAAGGTGGAAAAGATTGAAAATTACGGCATTCTTATAGGCGGAAGGGTTGGAGAGTCTGGAATGGCTGTCCCATTTCGTGGAGGACTCATTTTCCGATTACTCCCTCGCCGGAAAACTTCCACCCAAGCCAACGGAGAACAGCTCCGGCACGGCGCGGGAGCAGCCATGTTTCACCACTCCCGTGCAAACTAAGGCCAGGACGAAGAGAGCCCGGAGCGGCGTGCGCGTTTGGCCGGTTCTGTCGCCTTCGTTCACAGAGACCTCCACCTCGTCCTCATCTTCGACGTCCTCCACGACGTCGTTTCCGCAATCCAGCCTCGGGCTAGTCCAGACCCAAACCGGGGAGTCCTCTCTCGGAAAAACGCCCCCCAAGAAGCAGAAAAGGAAACCGGCCGACGGAGGCGGAGGTGGGGCGGCGCAGCCCAGGAGGTGCAGCCATTGCGGCGTCACGAAGACCCCACAGTGGCGGGCCGGCCCGCTCGGCTCGAAGACTCTCTGCAACGCTTGTGGAGTGAGGTACAAGTCGGGTCGGCTTTTGCCCGAATACCGACCCGCGTGCAGCCCGACTTTCTCTAGCGAGTTGCATTCCAACAACCACCGGAAAGTTTTGGAGATGCGGCGGAAGAAGGAGGCGGCGGAAACCACCGGTCTGCCGCCACCGGTTCAGAGTTTTTGAAGGCTTATCAAATTTGATTTTTAGGTAGGAAAAGGGAGGTAGAGAGAGAAACAATCTTAGGAATTGAGTTGACAAAACCGGAGTCGGCTCAGACCGGCTCGGTACAGTTAGTGTATATTCTTTTATCATGGACCCATGGTTTGGTGAGGTAGGTTACTAGGCTGTGTAACTGATTAGGAAAGACTTTTTTAAATTTTAATGTAATTCGAATTTTTAATTAATTTTCTATTTTCACCCCATTTATTTCCTTTTTTTTTTCTTTTCAAAGGATTAATTACATTTAAACCCACACTTCCTCATAAAAATTTTAAAATTATACTTATACCCCCAAAAAAATTATCTTTTGCACCTGGCCCCTTTTGTTATAATTTGAAAGAAAATTATTGGTGTTAGCAAAAAAATTACATAAATTTTTAATTTCATAAGAAGAAAAACGTAATGATGTTAATTTTACTGCATATATATATATATTGTACTATTTCTTTTTATAAGTATAAAAAGGATATTAAATAAAAGACAAAAATTAAGAATTTATATAATTTTTTTTACGTCAGCATTTCTCGTTCAAACTTTAATAGAATGGGGAAAGTGCAAAAGGAGGAGTTTCACAAGGGGTGTAAACATAATTCTAATAATTTATTTTGAAAAAAAAATATAATTTTATACTCTTAGAGGGGTCTAAATGTAATTAACCCTTTTTTTAAATTTAGAAATCGTGTTTTGCAGGTAAAAAGGAAAAGGAATGGGTGTGGGTTTTAAAAAGTGTTGTTTGAAGCGGTTCGACTTTAATTTTGTTTGGCGTGGAGAGGCCGTTGAAAAGCGAAAACGTTATGAGGTAATGAGGTGCACGCCTCAACCCCACTCTTCCTCATATGGATGGGATGTTTTTTGGATTTTTTAACCCCTTTTTTTAATATTTTTGTCGCGACGATACAAATACAATACGATAATATAAATATAATATAATAAAAACATATAGAATTTTAGAAAAAAATTTAAAATAAGGTATGATCTCAACTCGAATCGATTTTTGTTTTACATAATTATTATATATTACATAAGAATTTATGTAAGTATATGTATATATAGATATACTAGTTAGTATTTCGTGCCAACGTATAAGAAAAATTATATTTATAATAAAATAAATAAATAAAATTATAAATAATTAAAATATAAAATAATAAACGATAAGTAAGCTAAAATTTAAATTAAAGTGATTAAGAAGTATAATAACAGAAAGTATAATACAAAAAAAATTAATTTGGACTCGAGGCGGGTCACGGGTTCTAGTAGTTTGGACTCGAACTCATTCATTCATTTTTTAAAATATTTATACTTACATATATGTAAAAAGAAAATTATAAATTAAATAAATAGTTTATAAATACTTTAATGTATATATAAGTAACACATATTCGAAAATTCTGAATAGTTCAATATCTAAAACATGTATATATATTAATATTATTAACTCTTATTATAAAGTCATAGTAGTATTATCTTAATATATATATTAATATTTAAAAATATTAATTGGGTACAACCCAGTGGATCCCAGGTCTGGACAGGACGGATCTCGAATTCAAAAATTTCTCGACAGGTCGAATTCGAGTTTTGACAAACTTATTTAGACTCGGCCCGTTATGATGAGGATAAAAAAGAAATAAAAACGTAGAGAGCTTTATGGATATTATCACTAAAAAAATATTATTTTTCATTAATATTTATTATATAGTAGAAGAATTCATTGAAAATTTGAAAAAAAAAAGTCCAACACGCTCTGAAAATGCGTTAAACATGACATCACATGTAGTATCAAAATTATGTTGTGTCCGATGCAGAATTGGATGAGTGTGGATTATAAATTATGTGTGCATTTTATGTCATGACTTGAAATTGAAGCATTTAGCATTCCTCAATTTCTGAAATTCAAGGCATCATCATCTACTTGTTCTACCATGAAAACTAGGCCTATTCTTTTTTTTTTTTTTTAGGTAAATGTAAGTTTCATTAATAAAATAAGATCGTACAGTATAATAGTGCTCAACTGGTGATTTCTCCCTCCACAAGCCAAGGGATACGCCATAATCTATATAACGCACATGAACTAACAGAATGAGATAAATTAACACTGATAATCTTTTGGTGGCTATGATATTCGGTGGTCGCTCCGTATGCTCAAAGCGTCTCAAATTTCGTTTCCTCCGAATGTGGTAAATGCAAGCAGCCAAGAATGCACGACAATCCAAGGTAAAACTAGGCATAATTTAATGTATTTTTTTTTTGGGGGGGGGGGGGGGGGGGGGTATATTATATTAGGTCAATTGAATTCTTAATTTCAATCAAATATAGGCGAACAATTTGGTAGCCCAGTAATTAAGGTTGTGGTCCTGTATAAATTTGAAGTTACGGGTTCGAATTTTGACAGATGTGTAGGTGTAAGTTTGTGATATTGGTTTAATGATAAATTGGGTCGTGACGTGAAAAAGATGATAATAATAGAGAATTGATTAAAAGGGTGTTCTTATTCAAAATATCTTTTAGGCTCATAAATCTTATAAAATATTTTAAAAAAATTATGAATTGTTGCGTTGCATAAAATCAGATGTTAGGACGATTAATCTTTTTATATTGGTAAAATTGACAAAAAAATATAAGTCATGACACTGTTAGGATTAACTGAGCAGTTATTTCTTGACATATTTTATATCTATTTTTTTTTAAAGAATGTCGTAAAGTTTACACGTTAGATTAACGCCAAGTAAAAATTTGACCAAATTGCATTTAACCCTATATTTTTTTAAAAATAGCTAAAAGCCCCCATATATTTTAAAAGAATGCAAAAACCCCTCTGTGATTTTAAAAACTTTGCGTGAAGCCCCTTTTATTAATTAGAAACTAACAGAAAATTTCACTGGTGGTGAGTGTGAAATGAGTTTTTGGAGGCTTTTCAGCCTATTTTGGACAGAAATTGATGACACCTCCTTTTTTTATTTTTGTTTGGGGCTTTTTTGTGGATTTCTTTTTGCATTTTCATCATTCTTAAAAGGGTAAATGATTTTGTTGTTAAATATATTTATTTAAATATTTAAATACCAAAAAATTATATAATTTTGTTTAAAATATGTAAATTTTGAAAAATTAACTAAAACACAATACAACATACTAATATACTAAAATTGAATTCCCAAATTTGAAATATATATATATGTTATAAATATTAATCAATTATAATAATATTTGAACAAAACTTAAATTTTACTTTTTTATAAAAATAAATCAATTTTTTATTTAAATCATTTTTTAATTATTTAAAGATTATAAATTAATTTTTTAATTTATTAAAAACTTAAAAATGAAATTAAAAAGAAATTTGGGGGACGAGGGGTGGGGCGAGGTTAATTTTATTATTTTTACTTTTTATAAATAATTATTTTGTATTTTATAATTTATAATCATAAACATAATATATATCAAAATCAATTAAATCTAGACCTTTAATCTTTCATAAATTTACGATCTTATGGTTGAAATGAATTGATAGATCCTACGGCTTTTAAATAATAAAAAAAGATCTGAAGATTATTAAAATAAAAAGTAATATATAATAAATAAGGGCATAATGATCTTTGATAATAAATTTAATTCTGTTTTCTTGAATTAATGTTGATGGAAATGTGTGCTATATTTAAAAAAATAAAAGGATTTTTTGGCCTATCTTTTAAACATGATTGAGTTTTTAACTAATTTTTAAAATATAGGAGACTTAATGCAATTTAGCCTAAATATATAATATATAATCCTTTTTATAAAAACGAAAAAAAATGATGAATTATTACATAACTCTACATAAAAAAATGTATATGTACATAAAATGCTATGGAGCTATCATTATATTTATGTAGTTAGTAAATTGTCATGATGTGCATATGTATAGTGACATGTCGAAAATAAATACATCTATCACTATACTTATGTAGTTAGTAAACTGTGATTATGAGTATGTCACTGATTATCAAAAGTAATTAATTCAAATAAGGCAAATTATCACTTCTGATCCCACTAGATAGGCCCTTCTCATTTTTTGTCCTACGCTTTACGTGTTCAACACCTTTAATCCCAAAACTCTATTTTTTAAACAGAAATGGTCTTGTTCCATTAACAACTAACGGAAACGTCACGTGCCGTTAGTCAACTGGTAAGTAGTGGGGTAGGGTCACATGGGGCAAAGCATATTGCCTTTCAGACGGAAAAAAAAAAAAAACCTTCTCCCCCTTTTCCCCAAATCCAAAAAACTAAATCCCTAAATCCTTAATCCCCCAAAACAAAATCATTCCAGTTTTTAGAGCAAAGAGTGACGCAGGAAGATGAGTTTGAGGCACCAAGTGCTCGTCGATTTTTTCAGACCCTAAGTACGAGAAATACGGTTAGTAAACTTACAGATTGTTTTACGAGAAATAAGATTTTCCAGCTTGGGTTTGCTTTTGTCAACTTGCAGTTGTTTGTACTGTTGTTTTGTAAAAAAATGGGTTTGTTTTTATCTATATATTGTTTCTAAGACATGTTTATGGTTCCCCGATGTTGTTGTTTTATGTTTATGAGAATAAAGACATGCGGTCCATGCAGCTGTAACGCTTTCTGTTTATGAGGGTAACTTATTGTGTTAGTAGTGTATTGTGGTTCCTTTATTGTGTTAGTTACTTTCTGATGCATGCTCCTTTTTTTTTATATATATTTTTCAGGAAATAAACCCATTATCACTATCATTACGTATCATGGGGGTTCAATTATTCGTAGCCCTAAACCTGAATATGTTCATTGAGTTATCATCTGGACCAAATTTTGCAACTTCTCAGTCAAATACCAATGGAATGTAAAAATCATTTGATGTTTATCTCATTAAACTCATTTTTCTTAATCCATGTTCATCTCATTAAGTTGATTTTTTGTAGACAAGTGAACACATGCTCCACAACTTTAAACAATGCTCAAAGGTGAACCAATCTTCTGTTAGTGGAGTCCCTTGTCTCACAAAAGGAGGAAAGAATTTTGTCACAATGACAAACTTAAGTGCATTGTTGGACGCAACTAAAAGAAGAAGAAGAAAATAGCTAAGAAGGCAAAATGAGATGCATTGGCAATGAGTTTTTGAGCTTGTATAGCAACAGGTTTTTGAATTGTGTTAGCAACCGTTTTTGGCTTGTATAGCAGCAAGTTTTTGGCTTGACTTGGGAAGGGAATTTTGTGAAGTTTTAAGGAACAAAATGTTGCTAGGTACTGTAAGACTTTTGGCACATTTTGGGTTTATAAAGTGGTAGTATTTGACAAATTTTATGCATGTAAAGTTGCACTTTACAACACATTTCATTAATGATCAAAATCAGTGCATTTCAGTATATTTTTTGTTTTTTTGCAATTTAGTGCTTTTGTGCAATTTTAGTTTTCGTTTTTATTACTTTCAAGATTTATGCTTACACATTTAAACACAACATAAACTATAATTACTTGCAAAAAAGGCATATCCATTAGTCCTTTTACACATAATTGACCATTACTAAAAGGTCATCTAGTAATATATAAGAATATCAAATAATGCATAACCTAACCTAATTGTTCAAACTACCAACATACATAACAACAACAACAAAAATCCAACCATTACAGAGATCAAAATTTGATTTGTTCGAAGCAATTTTGGAATTTCTTCTTCTTGCAAATTCAATCGAAGCAACAAATCGGGAATTATTACGGTAGCTCATACGCACATTGGTGGATCAAACCACATAAAAAATCCACATCCACCTCTATCTCTCCTCGAAGAACAAGTATAAAACCTTCTACCTGGATTGTCACTTGTCCACGAGGTTTTCAAATGAGCAGCTTTGTGACAATATCAATCAATATTTGAAAATTTTTGAGATGTTTGTGACATCTTTTGGCTTATGAAAAAAAGAAGAAAATATTGTGTGATGTTTGTGGGTTATTTACATATATAAATAACAAAAAGAATGTGTTTTTGGCGCCTTTTTTTCCTCCAAAAACTGAACACAAGCTTGGTAGTCTGTTTTCTTCGCCAGCTGCTAATTGACTAGTCACGTGCCGTTTACGTTAGTTGTTAATGGAACAGGATATTACTATTTTACCCTTATTTAAAAAAAATAAAATATTTAAAAAAATATAAAAATTTTAGGATGGATAAAATAAATAATCTATAGGGATTCATACAAATATTAGAAAATTACAAAATATATATAATTATAATTTATAATCTAAAAGGGCCTTTGATAAGTTCACCACAAAAATTGAATGAAAATCTAACAGAATGGACTCGTTGTTAAAAGGACATTAAAATCAAGGGGATATTTGTAATTTTTCAAAAAATGAGAAAATACTTGTAATTATGTTAAATCTCAGTGGAGATAGTTGCAATTTACCCTATCTTAATGATAACTTTAAAATCACCATTTATTTTTTATAATTAAATCTAATTTTGATATAATTTTTTTAAAAAAAAATCTACTTTTGATATATTTTTTTTAAAAAAAAATTACTTAATTTACCAATTATGGATCTAATATATATATATATATATATATTTTATGTGTATCTAATTTGTGATGCTGACCTGGGTCATCCCTGTTGGACAATAGGATCTACACTTTCTGCAAGCATCAAACTTTATATATATATATATATATATTTCTCTTATATATATTTTAAATTTTTATTGATATTAGCAATAGATATGTGTAGGAAAAAGTGGGGTTGAATTTGGAGTCCTTTTCCTTTAGCATTTCTTCTTTAGTGAGTGAGAGTGAGAGAGCGCAGAGGACTTTGATACAAATGAAAAGACAAGAAAAGTGGAAAAAGGAATATTACCATCCAAATTTCAAAATCCACTCTTTCTACCAAAGTGGAAAGTGAAGATAGAGATAACTCAACAAAGGGAAAAAAAAAATTATATTTTTGGTCCAATATGATAAGAAAATTTGTATTTTTCGTCCCGTCTTTTATGGGGTTAATATTTTTTGTTCCTCACGATAAAAAAAACGTCAAAGATGTAGAGCAAATCTGTTAGACTTTGGGATCACATGATAGAAAAACGTTGCAGATGTAGAGCAAATCTGTTAGGCTTTAGGACTACATCTACGATGTTATTAATAAAAGACTAACTCTGTAAAGTGTGGGACAAAGTGCAAAACTCCCTGTCCTATGGATTACGACGTTATAAGTTGGGAATTCTGACAGTGTGTGAGTTCTATTGTACTTTAATAGTAGTTGTTGGTTTATTGTGATAGTAATTACTAGTTAGTTATTAATATTTGATATTAATAATTGATATATTAATTTTTTATAACGTAATTCTATTCGACACGTTTAGGGATTGCAATGGGTACAGGTTGGCCTTAGACGCACCCATGTTTGGACAAATTTTGAAGTCTTAAATGAATTTTGGATGGGTCCAGGTCTTAATAATTTAGACACCGACTTAAGATCTGAACACGCCTCGATTTTTTTTATTTACTCAGTGGAGATAGTTGCAATTTACCCTATCTTAATGATAACTTTAAAATCACCATTTATGTTTTATAATTAAATCTACTTTTGATATATTTTTTTTAAAAAAAAATTACTTAATTTACCAATTATGGATCTAATATATATATATATATATATATTTTATGTGTATCTAATTTGTGATGCTGACCTGGGTCATCCCTGTTGGACAATAGGATCTACACTTTCTGCAAGCATCAAACTTTATATATATATATATATATATTTCTCTTATATATATTTTAAATTTTTATTGATATTAGCAATAGATATGTGTAGGAAAAAGTGGGGTTGAATTTGGAGTCCTTTTCCTTTAGCATTTCTTCTTTAGTGAGTGAGAGTGAGAGAGCGCAGAGGACTTTGATACAAATGAAAAGACAAGAAAAGTGGAAAAAGGAATATTACCATCCAAATTTCAAAATCCACTCTTTCTACCAAAGTGGAAAGTGAAGATAGAGATAACTCAACAAAGGGAAAAAAAAAATTATATTTTTGGTCCAATATGATAAGAAAATTTGTATTTTTCGTCCCGTCTTTTATGGGGTTAATATTTTTTGTTCCTCACGATAAAAAAAACGTCAAAGATGTAGAGCAAATCTGTTAGACTTTGGGATCACATGATAGAAAAACGTTGCAGATGTAGAGCAAATCTGTTAGGCTTTAGGACTACATCTACGATGTTATTAATAAAAGACTAACTCTGTAAAGTGTGGGACAAAGTGCAAAACTCCCTGTCCTATGGATTACGACGTTATAAGTTGGGAATTCTGACAGTGTGTGAGTTCTATTGTACTTTAATAGTAGTTGTTGGTTTATTGTGATAGTAATTACTAGTTAGTTATTAATATTTGATATTAATAATTGATATATTAATTTTTTATAACGTAATTCTATTCGACACGTTTAGGGATTGCAATGGGTACAGGTTGGCCTTAGACGCACCCATGTTTGGACAAATTTTGAAGTCTTAAATGAATTTTGGATGGGTCCAGGTCTTAATAATTTAGACACCGACTTAAGATCTGAACACGCCTCGATTTTTTTAATTTTATTTATTTTATTTATACCATATATAAAATATATTTGTATGTATACAAAAAAGTATATATATATAATTTATTATTGTCTCATATTTATAAAATTATAATAATATTATTTTTTAAAATATATATTTAAAATATTAACTGGGGGTCTATTCCGACTCGTTCTTGCTTTTGAATAATCCATTCCGTTGTCATTCCTAGACACGTTTAAAAAATATAGTTGTCCTAATATTTACTATAGAACTGGAATTGTGTGTGGAGTATTTACAATGACTTTCTGTATATGACAAATGTAACTATTTTACATATTTGCCCTCCTTTATTAATTATGATTATTGAATTAATGTGTCAAGAAAAATACTCAATTAAAATAATATATAAACTCATGGAAATATAAAATAAAATAAAAAAAAAGGAGTATGAATCATATGGTAATATATATGAATATGATTGCCTATCCATGCACGTGATTTACATCCTCCCATGTCAATGGATATCGTAATCCTAATTCCTAGGCAAACAAAATCTGATAAAGCCCACAAGTGCCTTAATTTCAAATAAATATTACATTAATTAGATTATAGGAATACGATATTCCTTACAAGAATACAATTGTCCCGCCCCGTGTTTGGTTTTGCCGCTTTTCCAAGTTCCAATATTCACACTTTGCCAAAATGTTTCACCTCCTACCCATATTATTGCAAATTATAAAATATTTGAAAAAACCGAAGAAGCTTAAATATGTATAAAATTGCGTATTTTTATTTGAAAAAAAATGACGATTTCCAAAATCATATACACTATTGCTCTCCCAAATTGATGTTCTATCCATATAAACTATTCCCGTTTTTTATATAATTACAGAAATGATCATCGACAATAAAGAAGTAGGAATATTTATATAATTATTTTGACGTTTATGAGAGTATGTGATAACGGTAAAATTACTGAAAAGACAAAAATGACCCTCATTGGGTGATTTATTCATAATTCTAGATAAATGTTTATTCATAATTCTAGATTTATTATTAATTAATGGGCACCATAAATAGGAAATTACATATATAATTAATGGATGTATAAATTTCGAATGATGTTATATGTTATTTTATTTTATAAAAATCATCGTATTATCATATTTTTTACAATTTGCAATTCAG
The DNA here is from genome assembly GCF_000512975.1 of Sesamum indicum. Classification (NCBI taxonomy): domain Eukaryota; kingdom Viridiplantae; phylum Streptophyta; class Magnoliopsida; order Lamiales; family Pedaliaceae; genus Sesamum; species Sesamum indicum. The sequence continues at coordinate 8,219,250 of NC_026153.1, forward strand.
ATAAATTATTATATACTCGAATAATACGAAGATTGTTAAAGGGAATGATACGGAATTATTGATGGCCTCTGTTTGATTTTATAAGCATATGTTGGGAATTTGGTCCCAATTAATGGATGATTTATTCAAATTACAATATTAGATTTCATGGATCGTAATTTCAGTAGAAATTTCTTGATAATTTGCTTTTATTATTGCCTCCTCCCCCTCCACCACCACCTCCTCCTCCACCTTCACCACCTCTTCCCCATCCCCAGCCCCAACCCCATCCTCCTCCGTCTCCACCGCCACCGCCACCGCCACCGCCACCACCACCTCCAATATCTCCACTTCCACCACCACCTCCTGATCCGCGTCCCAACTCAGTTCCTCCATCGACCCCTCTAGCCTCCTTATCAGAAATTGGAACGTTAAACTCGACTAGGGTTGCACTTTTATTTTTCGATTCACCACCATTGATCCCATGAATCAAACAAGGATTTAACAAAATCGAAAGAAAAAGAAGTATCGCAGAATCCATCTCTAAATTTTTCACTTAAATCAAGAATGAGAAGCCTTATGAAACAAATATTGGATTTTATAGGTGCTACTTGAACATCAAAAAGCGTGGTTGGGCAATTTGCAATAAATGTTTTTGGGTTTAATTTAGAATTACTTCTTATTTTTGAATTTTTTTTTATTTGTATTTAATGAGTTCTTGACATCTCGATTATGTATTGAACATTATGATTAATTTACTTCTTTTCTACGAGAGAATTATGAGAATATAAATGTAAGTTTTATCGAATTTCTAATTATTTAATGTCTTATAAATAGTAATAAATCTTGGATTAGGGTTATATTTAAAAGGGGAGAAATAAAAGCTAAAAAAAATTTAAGAAAAACTGTAGTAAACCTATGATTAATCCCCTAAAATATTAAAAATAAGTAAAATATCCCTTGAGAAAAGAAAAAAAATCAATTACCTTCTTATACGATGAAAATAGAGCAATCTACCCTCTCATGCAATTTGAGTAGCACACGTGTTTTTTTTTTTTTTAGTTATAATATTATATTTATAGTATTATTTATGAATTGTTGGATCTGATTTGAATTGAAAGTCCAAATTTAACAGTAGATGAATGGATTAGATCTTATTTAATTTAAATCAAGGGTCTAGATTTAAAATTGTAATTTACCTAATATTTATTTATGTAAATATTAAATTAAAATATATTATATGTAATGTATTTATATACATAATTTTAGAGATGTATATAAATATATATACACAGATAAAGAGAGTGGAGAACGGGGGTGAAGGCGACGCGACGGGAAGGGATTGGGTGCAGTGACGATGAGTTAGGGGAGGGGATTTGGGGCGGGGTGACGGGGAGTGGAAGGGGTGGTGGTTTGGGCGGGGTGACGGGCGAAAGGGACAAGGCAAGGGAGGAACGGTGACGAGGGCGACTGGGGGTTTGGGATGGCGCAACAGCGTGGAAGGAGGCAACGGGGTGGAGCATTGGGGCGGTGAACTGGAGGGGGGGGGGGTTGGTGTCTTTTTTCATAAAATTAAAAAGTATGTATTATTAAAAATATGATATACTATATATAAAATAGTATATTTATTTTTTTAATAAATATTTATATATATTATAGATAAAAAATATTAAATTTTCTATAAAAGATAATTGTTTTTGGTGAAAAAATTATACACAGTTGCAAAAGGGGCGAGTGCACTACACACATCCCTTTAAGGGGTAAATTGCTTTTATTTTGAAAGCAAAAGAAGGTAATTTAATATTTTTTTTAGTTAAATATAGACACACCCTAACGTATGGGTCATTTGCAGTTTGCCCCCCAACCATTTTTTGTTTTTTACAAATCACCTCACAACCTTTGTAAATTTTTATTTTAAACTTTCATTTGAAAAAAACACAAAAGTTTCTTCTTCATCCGCTGTACCACGATCAGTTCTTGATTTCTGTCCGTCGTGTCGCTAGGGACGAGCTCAATGAGGAAGACGTATACCAATGATTTCTCCGAGCCATAAACTGTAATTTCACATTCTAATCTAAAAAAAAAAAGAAAATTCAAAAGTGCTTCTTCTTCATCCACCATTGTTGTCCGTTTCAAACACAAAACATAAATGAATATAGCTTTTGACATAAATAAATTTGAATTAGTAGATCTGGAATTCAAGTTAACGGGACGCTAGAAAAGAAGATTTTGGATACTAAATTAGTTGGATTTTCAAGTTTAAAAAATGTACGAGTCCAATTAATATAGACTATGTTCAAAACTTGGGTCGAAGCGAATGTAATTTCCTGAAGGAGGACCTGCAAAAAGGCATTAGCACCTCGACGACCAAGTTATTATTGGATTTGAGATGGAAAAAGGTTAAAAAGTAAATAAGTATAATTGAAAGTGAGATATGATGAATAAAATCGATAAAAAGTGCAAAAACACTTGATAATGTGCTTGTAGATTACTTAGAGGATGTTTAGTAAGTGTTTAAAAAGTGTTTAGAGAGTGAGAGAGATGATTTAGAAAGTAAGAGAGATGTGAGGGACGTTAGAGGGTCTCCATAAGGTGTTTTGAAGTGTCTTGAGTATGGAAGAGTAAACCAGTATTTATAAGGGGGGTGCCTTCTTCCGATAGGGCTGTACACATTTCCTCTATTTTCGAAAAAAGTGGATGAAGGCAGTTTGGATAAGCTATAATTTGATCTTACTTTATGTTAGAAGTGCTTTTTGAATCATTATCTCCGAGTTTGGGGGAATTCTTTTTCAACAAGGACTTCTTATAGTTAGGGAGTCTAAGCTGCCAAGGAGTCTAGGACTTTTGGGGCACCTTTCCCATCTGTGAGGAGTCTCAGCCGCCAAGGGGTCCTCCTAGGGCTGATGTCGTACAAAGTGGATGCTGACCTCGGGGTTGATGGGATGCCACTTGGGAGAGTGGGATACCACGTGTGTGGCCTTTTGAGCCAAATATTTATTGGGTTTTTATCATGGTCCGAGTAGGGGAATACCTTCAACCTGCTTTTTTTGCAATCTGTTTTCTGGGAAACGCCTCCCAAGACCGCCTATCACGTGTTATTTTGGACCTCTTAAGATGTTACGGACCTCACATTTCTTTCTTCTTTTTAGATCGATTGGGCCTCTTTGGACCAACTAATTTTGATGCACATCAATAGCCCCCTTCCCTCATACTCTAATAAGTGGAGATTTCAACACTTATTAGAGTAGGCGCATCTTTAGAGCTGAGGTCCGAAGACGGCACTTTTCCTTTTGTGTTCCTACAAAGAATGCCGGTAGCATAAGCATGATTAGAATAAAAGAAAGCTTAGTTTAGCATGACTTTTTATGATCCATGGAGGAGGGCTTAATGGGTGCCTTTTGTACCTACTCCGTTGTCAAGCTTTATTTTTCTGTAAGAGAATGTTAAATAATAAAGATATATATATTTTATCAATAGATCTTGCACGGAGCAAAATTATTGTGCCTCCTCGGAGGAGGGTTTATTTGAGGAGGGGCCCTTCTTGGACCAAGACTTAGGAGTCTCGTCAGAGGAAGAATAAGGTGTCCACCCGAAGCAAGGCTTAGATGCCTTCGTGGAGGAAGGCTTAGGTACCTTCATGGAACAGAGCTTATAAGTTCCCCAATGAAAGACCTAAGTGCGTGCCTGAATGAGGGCTAGGGTACCTGTGTGGAAGATAGGGCTTTTTATGCGAGGGATGCCTTTCTCGTGAAATCTCTAAAGGCACATGTTAATATATCGAAGGTGGTAAAATAAACCTTTAAAATTATCAAATTAAAATATCAAAGATACTCCCTGAGGGAAGCTTGTATGTAAAAATTTATTAGATGAGTGGGATGCCTGCCTGGGGGCAGGGCTTATTTTCTGAGTAGGATGCCCACCTGGGTGCAGGATTTTTTGAGGAGGATGCCTGCCCGGAGGGCTTGTAAGCTCCGCCGTGTGTGGGTTGAATATTTATCGGGCTTTGATCATGGTACGAGTAGGGGATGTCTTCATCCTCCTTTCTTTGCCAATTTGTTTTCTGGGAGACGTCTCCCAAGACCGCTTATCTAGTGCTCTTTTGGGCCTCTTTTAAGATGTTACCACTTCTCATTTTTATAAATATCAAATATATTTATAAATATCAATAAAAATGGATTTTGAATAAGACTCGAGATCTGCACCAAACCTAATCGGGTCCATAAAATTAAAACCCAACCCATACTCAAATCCAATAACTCAAATCAAACGCTTCCCATTCTGGATGGGTTCGAGGCCGACCCCATAATCTACGGACATCAATTGTCATCTCTACTCATTATTGATTAATCTCAGTCAAAGTATTCAATATTATTTCAAACTAAAATTGCTCTTTTTTCATTTTATTAATTTTAAAGTTAAAACTGTCTTTTTAAACATCCAAAATAACTATTTTTGAAGACAATAATTAAGAAGTGTTTTCTCAAAACAATTGCAAACACTCCCTAAATATTAGTTTAACCAAGAATCTAAAATATGTTATAAAATCCAAAAAATTAGCTTACAAAATAAAGAAAATCCATAGTTGGAAAAAGCCCACTATTTCAACAAATCAATAGTCACAATATCTCACGCATATAGTAAATAAGATTCATTTGCGTTTATCTGCAAATTCTAGATTTATAAATCACTAACGGACACCATAAATAGAAATATGCACATAATTATTGGATGAGTAAAGTACGGAATGATGTTATTTCTTTTTATTGATGAATTTTAAAATTTTTTAATATCCAATCATTTAAAATTATTTTTGAGAAATATTTCTTTAAAAAACGTAATGATTTATTAAGATTACAATATTGGAATTGATGGACATTGACAATTTCCTCATATTACCGCAAATAAATTGGACAAGATTTGCAAGACTTCATTCCAACAATATTTCAAATCACATTACAACTTGCAAACACTATTTTCAAATGATTAGCTTCTCCACCCCAATACTTGTCTTGTAACTACTTATTCTTGTCCATATAAAACTTGGAACAAGATAATTCCATTGTAATAATCATGTGTTTGATAGTCTTTTGCAATATAGTTTTAATTATGAATCGAATTTATATAAGAATTTTTTGATAATTTGCTTCCGCTGCTGCCTCCTCCACCCCCACCCCCACTAGCACCGCCGCCGCCGCCTCCTCCTCCTCCTCCACCTCCTTTATCCCATCCCCATCCCCATCCCCAGCTCCATCCCCATCCTCCGCCTCCACCACCACCTCCAATATCTCCTCCTCCTCCTCCTCCTCCTCCTCCACCACCACTACCACCCCCTCCCCATCCGCGGCCCACCCCAATTCCTCCATCGAATCCACCAGCCTCCTTCATTAAAATTGCAACATTAAACTCAAATACGGTTGCATTTTCATCCTTCAATTCACGACCACTGATCTTACGAATCAAACAAGGGCTTAACAAAATTGAAAGAAGAAAAAGTACCCCAAAATCCATCTCTAAATTCTTCTCTCAAATGGAGAATGAGAAGATACAAAAGATAACCCTAGCTAGATGGCTAGTTATAAACTATATCTATCCTTATGAAAAAATATTGGGATTTTATAGCTGCAAATGGAAGAACAAAAAGGGGGATTGTGCTCTTTGCAATAAATGTTCAGGTTTGTTTTAGAATTACTTCTTATTTTTGAATATTTTTTTTGATTTGTATTTAATTCGTTTTTAAAATTTATATTGAACGTTGTGATTTATTTACTTCTTTTCTACAAAATAATTATGAGAATATGGATATAATTTACTGAATCTCAAACTATTTAAGGTCTTATAGTAGTAACAAATCTTGGATTAGGGTAAAGGAACGAACCACATTTAAAAAGGGAGAAATAAAAGCTAAAAAAATTAAGAAAAAAGGTAGAAAAAATTATCTAAAAACGAAAAAAAGACCCTTTGTATTTACATGATTTTATTTCTCACCATAGATTTCATATTCTCCGAATAAGAAACTTGTAATCAAATTGATTACACAATGACTTTTATTTATAGGACGCTGGAGAGCGTATCTCGAAAGTAGTTGCAGCTTGTGATACACGTTAGGATAAACTTTCTATTTTCTTTAATTACTAAATAAAAAATTTCAATTATTATTTATAAAGACCTAATAAATCATTAATATGTTACAAATATAATTCATTTTATAAAAATAAGTATTAAATAAAAGTTTAAATTTGTAAATAAATTAAATATATTTATTAGTATCAATCAAAGTGAGTTTTGAACAAGACCCAAGATCTATCAAAATCTAATGGGGTCCATAAAATTAAAACTCGTTTCGAACTCAAACCCGATAACTTATACCAAACCCGCCCCATTCTAAATTATTTTGAAGTGGGGCCCTCAATCTCCCCGCACCAATTCATACTCATTGTTGATATCTGTCCTTCCAAATATTTGATATTATTTTACATAAAAAATATTATTTTTCAATAATTTCAAATTTTAAAATTATACTTCCAAACACCCAAAAATTACTATTTTGAAGTCAATAATGAAGAAGTGTTTTCTGGAAGCAGTTGCAAACACTCCCTAAACATTAGTTAAATCAAGAATCTAAAATATGCTTTAAAACCCAAAAATGAGCTTACAAAATATATAAAAGTCATAGCTGGAAAAAGCCCACTTACATTATCTATAATTTAGGAATATTGTATGATTTCTTGACTTGGCCCAATAATATGTGGACTTAAAGCTTTTTGGGCTGGGTAATATGCAACAAAAGAAGCAATCTATATATATATATATATATATATATATATATATTCTCTTTTTACATACAACTAGATAAATATTGAACGCGTGATAAAGTAGTATCAGAGTAGAACCTATCAATGCAAGGAGCGCAAACGTCGTGTTTGAGTACCTGAAGTAGGGCCACCCCTAAAGGAGGCGTGTGGGAAAGGATTCTTAAATTTTAGGGATAATTACACCACCTTTCTTTGAGCTTTGATGTAATTATATATAATTTTCGTGGTCAGAAAAATCACATCTAGTACCTCCTGACGTTTGTTTTCGTCCAACAGGTAGATCTTCCGTTAGTCAAATTCACAAAATTTGAGATATTAATAAAAAAAAATTGAATAATGATTCATATTTGTCCCCAGTTGATCTATTGCAGATCAAATATATCTTTTTAAACCAATATCCTAATACGTTTTTTACATATTAATACATGTAAGGAGATATATTTTTACCCTTATAATGATTATTTGGTAAAAAAAAAAACATTATTTGTTATTAATATTTAACTTGTCATTAATAATTAAATTCTCAGATGAGATTCGACATTTGTTAATAACTTAAAAGTATTTTATTTTTTGATAGAAAATAGATTAATTATTATTTTCTATAACATGGTAGACAACCCACGAGAAAAATGCGACATGCAACATGCAATCAAAAATATAAAAGTTGTACACCTAAAAAAGATGATAATAAAAATTTTGGTACACCCATAATCCTTCCATTTGCTTTTTTCATATTATTTTCCTAATTCTTTTTTATTTGGGTTGAGGTCCTCAACGGTCTGGTGTTGATGTGATATAACCTAGTAGAGATGAGGTGATGGCTTGGAGTTCTAGTCTAAATGCGTATTTCTAGCTCGACTACCAAGATTCGTCTGGAAAAAAAATTATTATTATTTGTAATTAATTGTTATTGTTAAAAATTTATGATAAATAAATATTATTAATCACTGTTAAATAAAATTTATGCAAAAAATTAACTTTTTCACCATGAAGTATTATTTGTCACGATAAGAGTCAAGAGAAAAGCCATAGTAAATATTTCAGCCATTCTCACAAAAATCACGACCAACAATCGTTGAGTGACCATGATTAGTGACTATTTGCTAGAATCATTTGTTATTAACAACGGCCATTGGCCTTGGTTAAATGTATGTTTGTTGTAGTGCCTGAACGTACCAAACGCTAAGCTAGTTCAGGGTTAAGTCAGTTTAGGGTGCGAGGCAATAGAGGTCGCACACTATGATGTTGCTACATAGCGCGACTGATAGTAATAAATGCACATATATGAAAATTGATTCTTTATGTAATTTATAGAGGCTTATGTGTCAAAGTCCTGTATGCACCACGTGTCAATAGGACAATTGTCCGATTAGATCTGCATTAATCACTTACAAAGTGGGTTATTGGGTCGGCATGTAGGGTGCGCCTCGATCAAGTCAAAAAGACACGAACTGTTAAAGTGTTTGGGCCTTTTTTATTATTATTATTATTATTTCTAAAGGAAATTTTAGCCCTCCTTAGCTTGTTGAATGTAGTTTTCTCTTATTATTATTTTCTTTAAAGTAATAAATTAAAGGGTAAATTATATTTTGTCATTGGAATTACGCCCATTTTCGTATTTTGTTGTTGAAGGATTTTTTTTTTTTTTTTGTGTTAACTTACCATTTCAATTATGCGAAATTTGCACTTTAACATATCCGTTCTTTTGTTGAATTTTTTGCAGAAAAAACATTACATGCAATGCATATGTGAATCACATCACATAACCCCTTAAATGTTACATGTACACAACATGTGATAATTTTTTGACAAAAAACTTGATTGAAAAACATAATTATATATGAAAAAGCACAAAATTTCGTAAAGTTGAGATGATAAATTGATACAAAAAAAAAAAAAATTAAATGTCAACGTCTAAAAATAATCATAGTTCAAATAACAAAAATGTAATTAACCCTAAATTAAAATCACACAAAATAGATTCAAGAAATTGTTAAAAATTCATAAAAAAAGTACAATTACTTTTCTCGTGCTTAATTTTCTAGTAACAATAAATATAATTTTGACTTCCCATATTTTAATATATGAAGAAAGAAATAACTTTGTCCATTGTGGTAGCCGATAATATTGAAATTTCCCACTCTAAATAACAATTAAACAGTAGGGCCATAAATAAATAATTATGTGCATATATACATTTATATAGTTTTGCAGAATTAATTCTTTGGTGGGAGACCACCGTTGTCAACTATAACGGTGGTGGTAGACCCCGACTTGCTTTTATTATTACTCAAAATTTACAAAATTTGCTGATATTATTAAAAAAATTAAATCAAAATTCATATTTACCCTCATTTTATTTACTTTTAAATTTTGATTTATTGCAGGTTAAGTAAATCCATTCTAATCAAATTATTCTTATAACGGTGAAAATGTACATTCTCACATGAATTACTTTGATAAGAAATATTTGTTTGACCTTTAATGAGTCAACAATAAGTCAATTGGGGGTAAAATATAGACTTATTTGGTGACTTTTGATTAATAGAAGGATTTATTTGTTGGACGAAAACAAATGTGTAACCACCCCAGACCTCAAGAAGATGCAATTATCTCTAATTTTTATTTTTCGAGAAAGAGAATATATAGAAATCTATAAATATATTATAAATTAATTATGTTAGATATATGGGAAAATTTAATTAATAACCATAAAGCAAAAGACAAATAATAATATTAATAAAACTAGTGTTTTTACATGTCCACTAATATTTTTTCACTTATTTCCAAAAAAAAAAAAAAATTATTAGTCCTTATCAATCAACAAGTCCAATAAATTGAGCCAAAAAAGTGAGGTTTGATTTTCTCCTATTGCAGCTGAGGTCCCAAAATTCTACAATTGCATTCCCACTAATATTTTTCTATTTTGGTTCACAATTATTAATTGTATTTAATTATTCATTCACAATTGTAGTCTTAATATATCAATTTTTTTTAATTTTTATTGTTTTAAGCGTGTTATTATTTTGAATATTTGATCTGTGATTGCTTGTGATTTTATATAATTTTAAGAGTTAAAGGCAATTTTAGTTCCCTAACTATAAGCCATTCTCGTTTTAGTCCTGTAAGTTATTAGGGTTTCATTTTGGTCCCATAAAACTGAAAAAGTCTCAATTTTAGTTCAAATTTGGTCGGAAAAATACATGGGTCGCCGGAAAAAGTCACATGCGAGGCATGTGACTTTTTAAATTGGGGGCTGGATCGTGATTGGCTGGAGAAGTTGATGTGGCGCAGACGTGGCGCCCAAATGGAAATTAAAAAAAAAAATTAACTGACGTGGATTTTATACATGCATTTTTCTGGAGTATATCCTCAGAAAAATTATCGATACGATGTTAGATATGCAATTTTAAGATGAAGGTCTGGAATTGTCAATTTTACTTTTATTGTATTTTTTTTTTAAAATGAAATCGGAATATCTGAATGGAAAATTTTGGAAAAAATGTGAACAGATTGTCCATTTTGTCCATAAAAAATATTATAAAAAATAATAAAATTAGAATTTATAGTTCACAAGGCATTTTGATATTTTTGCTATAAATAAAGGATGAAAACCTAACAGACACTAACGGGTAGGGCTAGATATTGAATAACCATTAAAATCAGGAGATATTGGTAGTTTTTTTGATACAATTAGGGGTGTTTTTATTTATGTCAAATTTCAGAAAAAACTAACTGTAATTTATCGTTACAAGTGACGTAACATGTGTTTCTAGAGAGTAGTCAAATCATCTATCAACGTGCTTCGGACACTTGTTTGACATAAAATGTAATTTTTTTCAACGAAAACAGAATTTAATTTGGTAATTAAATCTTACAAATTTTTAAAAATTGGTATAATTAAACATAAATTAGTTTGATATTAATTTATTATTATTATTATTGAAAAAGTAATAAAGTGGAAATATTTTTGTTTATATGTAACATAAATAATTAAATGTATCGAATTTTTCTAATTTTAAGATCATTTTAAAAATCTCGTAAAATAAAGAATTAAATGTATTGAATTTTTCTAATTTTGGGACTATTGTATTATAAGAATCTCGAAAAGTAAAAGGCTAAAATGATTGAACTATTTATTATATGGGACAATATATTCGCTTAGTTAACAATAATATAATTTAAATTTTTGTACCGTTGGTATTGAAAGCGTCATGTTTGGACTGTTGTTATTATTGCACAGGCCAAGTGTCTCAATTTCTCGAAGTATACGACAACTCTTCC
>NC_026153.1:8230345-8246384 GCF_000512975.1 Sesamum indicum
ATAATACAATTATATATATATATGTATATATATATATATATTTATGATGTTTTGACCTATTCTTATATTCTTTTCTATTTAAATTAGAAAATAAAGATTCTGTACTAAATAATTAGTGATGAAAAGTTGGAAAATATTGAAAAACCTTCCCATTTGAAAAATGACAGGTTCCAATACCATAAGTGCTTTTCAAGATTTTTCATGATTAAAAAAGCATATATATATATATATTTAAATAAAAATACATAGATAGATACATACACATACATATATATATATATATATATATATATAGTGGAATAGTGGCATACTACCAACTTGGATTCAATTGAGTGCACCGAAATTAGCTCTCTCTCCACAAAAGCAAAAATGGATTTGTACAATGATGATTAGAGCATTATATATTAATTATGTTACTATTATATATAGGGAAAAGTATTATTTTAGTCCGTTAAGTATGCCTAATTTTAATTTTAGCCCGATAATTATATCCATTTTTATTTAGGTCCAGTAACTTACGAAATTGCTTACTTTTTAGTTCTCTGGTAAATTTTCGGTCAATTTTATCCCTATGAGTGCATATGGACTAAAATTACCTTTCAAAAGTTGCATAGGGATAAAATTGTCCGAAAATCTGCCAGAGTACTAAAAGTAAGCAATTTTGTAAGTTACTGGACCAAAAAAAAAATGGACATAGTTATCAGACTAAAATTAAAATTAAACATACGTAGAGGACTAAAATAATATTTTTCCCTTATATATATCTATATATACACACCATTGAACTTTTTATTAAATTGAAAGGGAGATATATTAATTAAGTTAATTGAATTTAATGCAATTTACTCTTCCAAAATTCTAATGGATTAAATGTACTTTTGGTGTCGTAATTTACATCATTTGGTGTTTTCGTTCTTTAACTTTTTAGGGTAACATTTAGGCCCTGTATCTTTTTATTTTTCAAAATTTCAATCTTTTTGTTCATCCGAGTTTAACTCCACCGTGAGAAAGGTGCCGGTAGGTGAACTCTTGCGAAAATAAGACTAAAATCACGAAAATTAAAAAAATGCATACTTAAAATGCTATAATGAAAAATTTATTAAAAGATAAAAATGACGGCAAAAAAAATGAGCAAATAGCAAGATACAAAAATTCTAATTTTAAATTGTCGCGCGAAAAATACATGCATTTTTCAAACGAGAAGGCCAAACTCTAGTGATGAAAGAACTAAAATCACGAAAATTTTAAAATATAGGATCGAAATTCTACTATAAAAAATTAAAAAATAAAAATTCTAATAACCTAAATTACGAGATTAGAAATACCAATCTTAAATGTTAAAAAACCCCTAACATCGAAAAAAAAATCAAAAAGAATATGCAAAATAACCGCTAATAAAATTTTGATAATTTCCAGAACATTTAGAATTCGATAAAATTATAATTTTAGTGGTGTAAGTACGGGAATGACAACTTTTTATCCTCTTGAAATTCATTTTGATAATGAAAGAAAATAATTTAAAATGCTGCCATAACGAGACATCTTTTGCTGCAAAATATCACCGGAAAATATCCTCAATTTCCAATTTTCTTAAAAATAGCAATTCTTGTAATAATTAATATTTAAATATCTTTAATGTCCCATTCCCCCCCCCCCCATCTAAATTCGTATCATTCATTGCCAAAATAAATTGTAGAAGAATTATATCTTGTAATTTATTTCATTTATATATTTAATTTTTTTTTATAAATGTAATTCTATCTTGAAAGTTTCGATCCCTTTCTTATTGGAGTATTTACTCATAACGAAATTAAAATTATCAAAATAACACTAAATTCGCTAAAAAAAGAATCGAATATAAAATATTCAGAATTAAATTCATAAAAAATAATTAAATATATAAAAAATAAAAAATAATAACAACCTGATCATATTGTGAGGGTATGAAAATGGTGATGGGATTGTTGTTGGTGAGGTCAGAGTGACAATAAGGTGAAGTAAGAATGCACTAAACTTAGGATGAGCATTATGACATTATCTGTTGAACCCACTTTTGGAGCATATATATATATATATATATTTGTTTTCTTTTCTAGGGTTGATGTTGAACAACTTGTTCTTCGTCAGAGAGAAGCTCAAGAGCGCGTTTGATGATTTCATTTCATCATCATTATAATTATTAATTCATTGTTTCTAACTTTTCACTTTAATTAATGCTGTAATAATGCTTACTGATTAACACTAATTAGGAAGTTGATTATGTCTGAACTGATTGCTTCATGTCTTCGTCCCTACAAACCCGATAAGACTCACTGCACATATCATCTTATTCTTTCTGGTTTCAATTTCAGTCTCTGCCTCAGTTACAACCATCTCTTTTCAAATTTATGTCATAATTATCAATATTTTTCTTACTGTTTGAAAAATTATTAGTACGCTCCTGATTTTTTAATTATTGCCCGATTCGTTAATTTCCTCGTCCGATTTTTCTTTAAAATAATACAACAAGAGTAAAAATTGACAAAATCGAGTGACGAAACAAAGGAGTAACTCTTGTGGTCCAAGAATTCGAACAAGGCGAATCATAAGAAGATGCCAGCAGAAACACAAAACATAATGTCGCTAGAAGAAATTGTTAAAATGGAAAGGAGTAGTACTCCTCCGTTTATGATTTTGTTGCAGTAATGAAGTAGCGATGATCGTTAATTAAATTTCAATGAAGAAGGGACGAGGACCCCGAAAAGCTTCCCCCACCTTCAGGTGTTAAAAAAAGAAAAAGAGTAAATATAAAGAATCATGCTGCTACTGATGAACCATGACTCTGAGACGATTATTCAGCTGTTGTTTTTGCAAGCGAATTATCCAAAATTCATGACAAATGTTTTAATCATAATTAAAATCATGACAAATATCGATCAATCGTGATTAAAAAATTTAAATTTTCGTATTGATTTTATCTGATCCGTGGCCAATAATATTGATTTACCATAATTTTTAATTTATCGATCATTTATAATATAAGAAATAATTTTTTTTTGGGTAGTGTAAAAACAAAATAATTATATATTTTATGTAACTTAATAAAGGGCAGCCCATTCCAGAAATTATCTGGCCATGTCCAAACTACAGTGCTGGAGTGGTGAGTGGCGGCGGCTCTGTCTTTCTTGTCTGAAGAAAAACAATTGTAGTAATAATTATGGAGGTTGAAATCTTTGAGACTATACTACACTTAATTCATCAATTGTTTCACATTCACAATTAATCTCAGTATTATCCATAACTATGACATTATGACTAATTAGTCAGAAAAGTTGTGCATCAAATTGTTATTAATTAAAAATAAAAAGTAAATTATAATTTACCTACTTACGATATAAAAAATAGGTAAGTTAGTCGTCTCGTGAATCATAAAAACACCAATTTAATTTCCTTCCTTGAAAGTCCAAAATGAGAGCAAAATACTCCCTCATGCGAGTGGCTTAACACATGCGCCACTTTATATATATATATATATATCTTTAACAATTGGATCTTAATTTTACATACTGATACTTTAGATTTAATTTTACATATATAATTATATTTTATAAATATTATAATATACAATTATAAATTATTTATATACGTATAATATATATTACTCCAATAGTATAATTTCAAATAAAAAAAATATATAAACTTTCATGTGATAAGGAAAATATATTGAACAACAACAAGGCCAAAATACCCTCAAAGAAAAAAAAAAGAAAGAAAAATTCAATTACTTCGAAGTTCCGTGTGTGTTTTAGCAGGTCGTGTCGGGTGATGATCTATTTGAATAGTTATTGATTTGGCACTCATGGAAGGATTGCTTTTTTTAACACGTAGCCTCTACGGATTCTGACACACAAGTCCCTATAAATACTTTGAAAATCTATGTTATTGGTATGCATTTATTACTATCAAATCGTACTCAGTAGAGAGATCTCACACTGCAGCCCCTTACCAACTCAAATAGTCCAACAATTTCTGTGTATAGGCCAATCATCACTAGTCCAACTTAAAATACTCGTCAGATTCATACTCCGGATCACTGCCAGATCATTACCAATCACCCTTGAAGTAAGCTCTAGATTACAGAGAACCTCGACCTGGATCATCATAGATCTAGGGAAGCATTTACAACGAACTGGAGAAATTACGTATCTACCCCATAGAGCTACCGTATTTAGCATCACGTAAAGAAACAAGAGATTAAAACAATGTAATATTGCCTTAGTAATTTGATTTTTTTGGAGGCTTGCCTTTTTCGAGTTGTAGATTTGACAATAATACTGGTTGCCCTTAATTGTCAGTTTCTGGACATTTCTGATTAGTACATATATAGAATATGTTGTGTGAATGCTTCTTAGGTTGAATTTATGTGTTGGGCATCTTGGAAATTTTTGGATAGACTTATGAGTATAATTAGATTGTGATGGGGTTGATCGGTCCATGGAGTTGACGATTTCATACGGGGTGGGTTGTTGGACATAATTTTTGCCACACGCGTGCAGCAAAAATCCACCAAAACTTGAATGAACAAGTCTTGGACTTGGTTGTCAATACCTTGGAATTCAACACCTTTGTTTTGGACAAGTCAACACTTTTTTATTTCTTTAATAATAATAGTACTAATAATGTCATCATCCAATTGTGCTTCAATGGTCAAATTTAGCAAAAGAATTATTTTGTTAGGAGTTTTTAAGTCGCAACAATAAATTGAAATGGGTTATATATTTATTTTTCCATTTTCAAGTTATTATTTGTAATTTAGGACAAAAATAATAGCGGTGCAACGTCATTGGAGCCTATTACATGGCCACTCAAACTCCATGCTTGCATCCTATGTAGAATCCGAGGCATCAATGTTAGCCTCCTAGAGATGAGGTATTTGACACGCACATGACCTCATTTTTACAGATTAAATGATGTTGTGTATGATATGAAAGTGACCTCATTTTTACAGATTAAATGATGTTGTGTATGATATGAAAGTGTTTTGTTATGCGATGTATTACCCACTTTAGCTTGATATCGATATTGTGCACGGGATGATGTCATTAGCTCTCAGACAGGGGGCTCGAGATGGGCACATGGTTGTGTTCCCAGAGATGGCGTAATAAATGATGTGGCGTGCTAGGTGATCGATGATATTGCATGAGTTATTGTCTGCTTTGAATTTATATGTTCATCACAATTTTTGGGCCTTATATGTCACTCAAAATCCTTGTTTATAATCAATGTGGGACTCACAAGTAACATCATCAGCGCCACACAAGCCACATAGGATGGGCATTTGACCTAATCCTGACCGACGAGGCCAAATGATGTGGCGTGTGATGCATTCGCTATCTTGATGTGTAAAGTATTGTCTACTCTAACTTCATATAAAACTCATGATTTTGTCTTGAAAAGATGTCTCGCTAGGTAAAAGAAATACTGGAGTTGGGCTTATAAGCCAATAAAGTTTTTTATTTACAACCAATGTGAAATACATAGCAATACCATCAACCTCTTGGATGAGAGGCGTGGGCCAAAAACATGGTTTCATACTTATAATATGCAAAATGATGCAACGTGACTCGGGACTGGTGAATTTTCGCTCAAACAGTTATTGTCGGCCTCCATTGAGCTCACAATTTTGTCGTATAAAGTAGCTCGTTTGGGAAAACAAGTCTTGTAAGTCATTCAAACTCTATATTTATAATTGCTAAAGACGCGTGACAATATCATCAAATTTTATGCTCAATTTTTTCAAACTTATTTTTATAGTGATAATTTTTTACAAAATAATTATTATTTTCCAAATTATGAAACCCATTATTACATTATAATAAAATAATCATCATGTTTGCTTTCCAGCAAATTGAAGTGATAATTGCTCTTCTCTTGTTGTGTACGGATCAAATTAGGGCCAAATTGGATAATGCTGATCTCAGGTTGATTATCACCACCATTGACTAATCTTTCCATCTTTCCAACCATAAACTATATATATAATAAAACCCTAATTTCACCCCCCAACAAATCCATGTAAATATGCTATTTTTAGTGGTCAAATTCATTACACAACACATTTACATGGTCAAAATATGGTAATTCCCACCTAAAAGAGTGGAATGTTATATGTTGGGTTTATTTTTATATTAACTTTCATTATCAATTTGACTTGTTCAGATTACCCAATTTTAATATCATAATTAAAATGGTTATTGCTGCAATATTTTATAGGATTAAATACTTTTTTTTTTATTTTAAGTTATTTGACATTGTCGTCCTTTAACTTTGTAGGATAGTATTTTGGTCTTACATCTTTTTAATTTTCGTAATTTTTGTTCTTTTTTTTTTACCGGAGTTCACATCCAATAGTGAGAAGATTCAAATCCAGTGAAAAAATGATTGGAATCGCAAAAACTAAAAAGATATAGGACCAAACTGCTATTTTAAAAAGCTAAAAGACAAAAATACTAAAAAAAATGAACCAATAAAAACAGTTCCCCAATTCTAAAAAGTCACGTGGATGCACATGCATTTTTCCAGTTAGAAATATGAACTCCGGAAAGGGATTAAAATCGTAAAAATTAAAAAGATGTAGAATCGAAATGCTACTCTAGAAAGTTAAAGGACCTACACACTAAATAACCTAAATTAGAGGACCGAATATGTATTTAATCCTATTTTATATATTAGTACGACAAATTAAACACATTAAATTAAACTATTTATTCAAAGAAAATAAATTACTAAAAGAAAAATCTGACTCATTGTCAGCCCTACGTGAGGAGTACACATTACGTATAATTAGTAGGAGCGAACCAATTGAGACAAGTCCAATGAAGTAGAGTTTCAAACGTATCAATATTTGTATCACTATTTTAATTCTAATTTAAATAGAATTTTGGTCCAACCTAAATTAATTGTACAAAAAATCAATGTAATATATTATTAATGTGATTGTTGTATATTTTAAAGAGGGTAATCGACCATATAGCTAGAGTGATTGATTCGATCTGACTAAACTTAAATTTAATTTGGGTTGGCGTTCGAGATGGTTTCGAGTATGTCCCGAATCATGTGTTTTGGGGACTAGACAAGGAAAGCGATCGTTAGGTTCGTTGGGTGAGCCTCAATAAAAATACTCCAATATTTCAGTTAATTTGTTGAGATTGAAAAAAAAAAATAAATGTTGGGGGAAATTACAAATCAATGAACGACTCTCGACGATGGATCGTCCATGGTTACAACATTTTAATGGAGATTGTGTTCTTTGCTCGATGGGTACACTGGAGAATCACCAACACTTGCTATTTTCGTGCCCTTATTCAACACAGTGTATTTGAATCTTACGTAGGGATGTCCAGTTTTCATGGACAAACAGAGGATGGATGATTGATATAATGATCACTGCGCGAAAATGGCGGGGAACACACGTGATTAATGCCGCCTATCGCAACCTTTTAGCATCTATAGTATATCACATTTGGCAGGAGTGCAATAGGAGAAAATTTCAGCAATTGGATCGAGACCCGTCAGCAGTGGCTAAGATTATTCTTGATAAAATTAGATTACGTATTATTAGTGCAGAATTACCCAATAAAATTAGTACGATAACCTTGTATAAATTATGCCGATAAATACTATTACAGTAAAACCAACATTCCCACATTAATAGAGTTTGTCATAATACCTCAATTTCATCAATTAAACTGACCCGTTGTCCTGAAATTAAATTGTTGGTGAACTACATGAAGGTGTTGTAGTCATTGGTTGCATTTTCATTTTCACATCCTAATGTGTAAGCTCTTGTCCTCATCAACTCGAAACCAATTGACAGTGATTTTTCAATGGATTAGAGTAAACTAATCAAATAAATAATAATTAATTAGGTAATTATGTTTTATTAATATTTTTTCCTATTAGACTGGTGGAGGGGGGCTACTTATTTACCAGGTCAAGTCAATAATACTGCAAATTAGGCATCTGAGATTACACGCAAAGATTACTGCTAATCACACCGTGGGAGTTAAGTATTAATCATTATATTTAATAGTAAATTATCATGTGTTAATCATTAGTAAAAAGAAATTATGATTTTTTCCTTCTTTATTTTGTTTTTTCTTATTTTTGTGTAAATTAAACTTACACCCCTTCTAAAAATATATAATTACATTTTTCATCAAAAAAGATTTAAAATTACACTTATACCCATTTAGACTTTACATTCTTTTGTCAGAGTTTGGACAATAAAATGCTGACGTTAACAAAAAAAAAAAAATCACTTAAAATTTTAATTTTGTCTCTCATTTTACATTCTCATATATATTTTTATACTTATAGGGGGATCGATATAATATATATGTATATGAAGTGAGGTTAATATTATTATTATTTTTTTCCTCATAAGTACAAAAATATTAAATGAAATTGTTAGATGAGGAGTAAGATTGAAAATTTATGTAATTTTTCTCTAACGTCTGCTGTTTTTTGTCCAACTCGTAACAAAATGGGGTTAGGTGTAAATAGTGAACTTTTGAAAGGGGTATAAGTATAATTTTAATTTTTTTTTTCAAAAAAAGTGTAATTTCATGTCTTAGAGGGGGTTTAAGCGTAATTAACCCTTTAATTTTTGGGGGGTTGGGAGCCAAATTCTTGAAGGTAAGATGATATTGTCAATGGTTGGAGGGTCAAAACTAAGAAAAAGACTCTAAACAAACAAGAGACATTTTGCATCTAAAATGTCATTTGTTTACTTCTGTTTGGGAGAGAGCAAAAATTGATGGAAAAAGCAAACTTATCTGCACAAATCCTACGGCCAAACAAACACCTTATTACCAGTTATGTTTTTAGGGGTATTTGCAGTAATTTTTCCTTTTTTATAATGGAAATAAGTTGTCAGTTCCCCCAAAAAACAAAGCGATGATTAAAAGTTCGGAATTCAGAAGATGTTTGATAGCGATTCGATGGATTGTTCGGTTTGAATGACCTAATAGAGAGTGGTCACGGGACGTTGAGTGGGCTGCAAGGAAATGGAGAGGAAAACATATCATTAACTTGGCTTATCGTGCACTCCTAGCTGCTTGCATTTACCACATTTGAAGGGAACGGAATTTGAGATGCTTTGAGCATACGTAACGACCACCGAATATCATATCCATCATTATTGTGGAAGATATTAGACAGAGGATTATCAGAGTAAATTTATCTCTTCTATTAGTTCATGTGCGTTATATAGGTTATGGCGTATCCTTTGGCCTGTCGAGTGAGAAACCACCAATTGAGTACTGTTGTACTGTACGATCTTGTTTTATTAATGAAACTTACATTTACCCCAAAAAAAAAAGTTAGAAATTGAAATTTATAACTTTTAATTTAAATCAACTCAATTAAAGTTGTTCAAAAGCAAAAATTGTAAAACAATAACACACTTTTCAGCTTATTTCTTAACAATAAATTGATAAGCACTTAAAATAAGCGTTTGCAAACGCTACTGTTAGCTTAGTGATTAAGACTGAGGTTCCATAGACAATTTCAGGTTCTGGGTTCAAGTTCTACTAGACGTATATTTGTCGTATTTTATGTATATTTATTTATTATTTTTATATTATATTAATGTATATACTAATTAATTCATAGAGATAAATTAAATTTATAAATTTTAAAACCTCAAATTTACCACACTAAGTTTAAATTCTTTTCTCAAAAATAATTTAAAAACAAAAACTAGCCCTATAGTAATTAATTAAGTATATTCATGGTTTAATTATCTATGAGTTTTCACATAATTAGGTGAACAAGAAGCAACATCTAGTCAATTTCATCACATCACACTTTTTTTTTTTTTGTTGTTGTTGATTAGACACAAAATTAAGTATCATCATATAATTTTCCAGTCACAACAATTCAAGGGTAAATTATACATATATATATATATATATATATTTGTAAAATTACATATTCAACCCCTGAGGAGGGTGTTAGTGTAATATACCTTACCAAACTGAATAGAACATGTACTTATAATTGAGACTATAATCTTAAGAGATGTTTATGTAATTAAAATTTCACCACTGAATAGAGGATGTACTTATAATTATAACTATTCAAGAAGGGTCGTATTTGTAATTTTATAAAAAATAAGGGCTATACGTGTAATTAAACATAAGCCAATATAATTTACCCTAGTTGAAGCCCTAGGGGATATATTTGCTATTTAGTGATTTTATTTTGATGGGTATTTTTTATTTCGACATAATATATGACTTTTTCTTGTTTTCTTGCATCTATACAACACTTGAATTATGGACTATTCCAAAGAAATCAATTTTTTGGTGAAAAATTTCAATACTTTGAATTGACTTCTTGGTGTAACATTGTTATACTATGTTTTTGTTTTAATAATAGGATAAACTAATTTAAATTGATTGACATTGGTCTATAATATATATGTAATAATAACATATATCTTGATGGTTGTCATAAGATAATTTTTTACCTGTGTGGTAATAATTACGGTAAAATTATACTTTTAGTCCCACAGGATAGGAAGTTTAGCACTTTTAGTATTCTGTTTTACAGAATTTTAAAAAGGGTCCCAAAATTAAAAAAAGATTGACACATTCAGTTCTATAAATTCCATAAAGCATAGATTAAATCTATCGAATTTTTTCAATTTGGGACCATTTTGAAAGTCCTATAAAATAGAGGGCTAAACGCGTCGAGTTTTTTTAATTTAGGGATCATTTAAAAATCTTATAAACCAAAAGACTAAAAGTGTTGAATCCCCTGTCATATAGGACTAAAAGTATAATTTTATTTAATTATTACGTATTCTTGTTACAAACACCTATAACTTTTGGGATAGTGACAAGTATTGATGTTCAATCTGATACGTAAATATATAAACAATTTAGGTAAGAAAATACCTCAAAATTTAATAATTAAATTAAAAAACTAGATGAGGTTCTAACCTGTTTTTTATTATTATTATTATTATTATTCGAACATCAATGTACTATCGAGAGACAATATTCTATTGAAACTTCGATCTTATCCTATGTTTCAATTTGAACTTTTCTCATAAAACCCACCCCCAAAATATATTAGAATTAATGTAAGAAAGAAACACCCACGCAACAAAATAATAAAAAACAAAAATGGTTGAACCGTTGTCGAGTCGTAGGAAAGTTGAGACATCTAGAACCATAGATTTAAGATATATTATGTTCACATTGTTTAAGGTTACATTAAATATATAAATACTTTTTATTTTTTTATAAAATTATAAATACATTTTTTTAAGAACGTTAGTGTAACGTATTCTAAGGGAAGTTGACGTAATTTCACTACTACAATATTAAATAGTATTATTGTAATTTTGTAAAAAGTATGGGGTGTTTATGTAATTTAAACTTAATTTTAAGGGGTCATAATATAATTTATCCTGATTTATTCCTATTTGTAATATAAATCTCTCCAAGCATGAACAGAAAGTACTATTAATGTTTAATTTAAATATTATGCACAAAAAAGCTAAGTCATTTTTTTTTCCTTTTTTAGGGGCAACATAATAATTAATATCCCAACATATCTAACTAATTAAGTTATATACTTACTTTTTTAAATAATTAAATGTTATACATATTGTTATATTTGAGCTTATTTTTAAATATATATATATATCTTTCCAATCTAACTTAATAACTTTGACATAATAATTAAAAAAAATTATACCTCTTTACATCTAATTTAGAGACAATATATTATTTTGTTTCTCAATGTTTGATTGGTTACATCAAAACATTCTTTGACTAATGCTATTTTAAATAATTTTTGTTTTCGTTGCAACAAATATTTGCCAAAAAATATCATACTTCTCGTAGAAAATATCATATTTAAAAGGAACGTTACTCCCCTATGAAAATATAGTAATTTACCCCCTTATACTTTTTAAAATGAAGCAATTTACCTCCTTATATAGGGAGGTAAATTGCTTCATTTTAAAAATTATAGGAGGGTAAATTATTGTATTTTAAAAAATACAGGGAGGTAACTCGCTATTTATTTTTTTATAAGGGGGTAATTTGCTCATTTATGATATCATAGGAAGGTAAATTGCTTCATTTTAAAGATCATAGGAGGGTAAATTATTGTATTTTAAAAAATACAGGGAGGTAACTCGCTATTTATTTTTTCATAAGGGGTAATTTGCTTATTTATGATATCACAAGGGGTTGCTTGTATTTTTTTCTATTAATTTTATATATATATATATATATATATATATATATATAACTATTTCAAACACTAGAGATAAGCCTTACAACATTCATACTCCATATTGGGGCCTACCTTGATTCTAATCTACATTGACGAGATAAACACTTCCCACCTTATTTCCAACCTAAACACACACACACACACACACACACACACACACACACACACACACACACACACACACACAAACACACACACACACACACACACACACACACACACACACACATATATATATATATATATATACCTATTCGACCAACATTTTATTATTAAAAAATATGAGATGATCCAAGAAGATCAATGTGTTCCAACGAGGCCTATTTTAATTAACGGAATTAAAGAGTTTATAGGTTCGAGCTTCATCTATGTGTGTATATTAATCTATTTTAATAGTAATTGTTGATCTATTGTGATAGTAATTATTAATTAATTATACATATTTGATATTAAAGATTGACATATACTGATGGTTGATGTTTGAACTGGAAAAAAGGATGATTTTTACACCTGTACCCCCTAATTAAGGTCTATTTACATAAATCGCTCCTACGTTTTGAAGATTTGCACAGATCACCCATGTTTTTGAAAAATTACAATATATGCTCCTCAAGAACGTCATTATGATTGCACAAATTAAACTACCCCTATTTTTTTTTTAACCATTTGTGGTGGCTTTTATGATTATGTAAAAGATAGGAGTGATTTGTGTAAATAAATGATAGATCAATGATGTAAATACAATTATTTTTAAAAATATCCATGTGTGTTTTATTAATATACTCCCCTCACATAGTGCGTGCGTGCGTGTGTGAAATTGTGGATGGAGCATGAACGCTGCTCTTTTTGAACTTTTATATAAAGCCCTCATATGTCCATCAAAGACTTAGCAACAACATTGGAGTTGCACCTTTTCCCACCTTACTATCATTTGTTGTTGCCCAAAATTAAAGTTGCAAGAATTTTAGCAACAATTCTTGAAAAAAGACTAAATAAATATCATCATGGAGAAGAAGATGATGATTGCTCATCTTCTCCAAGCTCTTGAGGCTAAACCCTTGTTGATCTTCTTCATTATCTCTTTACTTTTCTTGTTTGTTCTATCAAGATTTCGACGTAAACCCTATCCTCCTGGGCCGAGAGGGTGGCCCGTTATTGGCAACATGGGAATGATTGACCAATTGACCCACCGGGGATTGGCCAACTTGGCCAAACAATACGGTGGCATTCTCCACCTCGGCATTGGCTCCCTCCACATGGTGGCGGTGTCGAAGCCCGATGTGGCCCGAGAGGTACTACAACTCCAAGACAACATATTCTCCAACCGGCCCGCAACTGTCGCTATACGTTACTTAACCTATGATCGGGCCGACATGGCTTTCGCCCATTACGGGCCCTTCTGGCGCCAAATGCGCAAGCTATGCGTCATGAAGCTCTTTAGCCGTAAACGGGCTGAGTCCTGGGACTCGGTCAGGGACGAGGTGGACGACATGGTCAGGACCGTGGCTATGAGCACTGGCACGGCTGTGAACATCGGGGAGCTGGTGTTCGGGCTGACGAGGAACATAATTTACCGGGCTGCGTTTGGGTCGAGCTCCCATGAGGGCCAAGATGATTTCATCAAGATTTTGCAGGAGTTCTCGAAGCTGTTTGGAGCATTTAACATTGCGGACTTCATTCCATGGTTGGGGTGGATGGATCCTCAGGGGCTGAACAGCAGGCTGGCCAAAGCCCGGGCTTCGCTTGATGGATTTATAGACAGCATTATTGATGATCACATGCAGAGAAGAAAGCCCGAAGTTGGATCCGGTGAGGCCCGAGATACTGACATGGTGGATGAGTTGTTGGCTTTTTACAGTGATGACGATGAGGCTAAGGTTTCGGAGGCTGAGGATTTGCAGAGTTCCATCAAACTCACGAGGGACAACATTAAAGCCATCATCATGGTAAGAAAATCTACACTCGTTATGAAATCTTTTAAATAAAATCAAATCAATGAAATATTTTAAATAAAATCTAATCAAAATCGAATTTAGCCAAACTTAAATGTGGTTTTCATATTAGAAAAAATTCTAACCCAATTAATTGGATTGAATTTGAATTAATTATATAGTAAGTGCAATACACTTCTTTTTACTAATTAGTGTACAGTTCAGGAATTAATTATATGACAAGTGTATTACGCTTGCTTTGTTATTATTTTTGTTCGGGCAAACCTGATTTAAATAAAAAAAATTTCATCATATTATTAATGTACTATTCAAATATATATATATATATATATATATATCACTTGCTATATAATTAATTCGACTTGATCCAATCTGAATTTTCTAGATATTTTTTAATATATTTTGCAAATAATTAACTACTTTTTATATAAGTGTTTGGTGTTTGGAAAATCAAACAAGAAAACCTTTGTCGTTAAAGACATATAAATGCAAAACTTGCAAGATTGTCTATCAATGAATTAATTAACTAATATCATAATTAATTTTTATTTTCGTCTAACTCTTTTTTTATTTTTGTTGTATATATATATCAGTGCATTAATTTAACAATTTCTTTATCCCTTTTATTTAAAATTTAATATAAAAACTTCTTATTTAATAGATTATCCTTTAAATGAAAAGGGTTTGTATATATATATATATATATTGTCTGTATTAATTAATTTCACTTTGTATAAGTTTTAATTTTTAATAATCAAAAGAAGAATTAAAAAAAAAAAAGAAAGAACAAGAAGAAGAAGAAACCTGAAAATTTCAACTTATTCCATTAAGAGAGAAACACATGTCATTTTTTTTATAGGAAGAAAAGAATGTGCAAACACATGAAAACGTTGCACACAAGATTTTGTGATTGGTTTATATATTTTATTACATTT
The DNA here is from genome assembly GCF_000512975.1 of Sesamum indicum. Lineage (NCBI taxonomy): Eukaryota > Viridiplantae > Streptophyta > Magnoliopsida > Lamiales > Pedaliaceae > Sesamum > Sesamum indicum. The sequence continues at coordinate 8,245,530 of NC_026153.1, forward strand.
AATATTACAGACACGTCTTAGAAAACTCGTGGCCCCGCCCAACCTTCAAATTTTATAATTTTTTTTCAAAATTATACATTTTTTTTATATATCAATCCTCCTACTTATTTTATTTATTTCCAAATATTATGACAGTGTGATTTGTTATATAAGTATAATTATTTTATTTTTAAATTCGTCCGTATTTTATACCGATATTAATTTGTTGAAAAAAAGAAGAAGAAGAAGGTGGCTGAAAAAGGCAGCAATCAGAGCCACATATATTGGGGTTTGGAAATGGAAAATCTGAGCACTTTTCTACTTAGATTTAGTCAGCAAATTTTGTAATGAAGTATTTGAAATTTTGATACTATATATATATATATATGTAAAATATAAAAAGTTTCATATAAAATCATGTCATTATCTGCCCACATTTCAACTTACTTTTTTTTTATTTCTTAATTGAAAAATATATATATTTCTTGAAATTTTTAGGTCAATTATACATAGTTGGATCTTGCTACAGAATTCAATCTGGGGTAGACCTTATGAACCCTCTAATATTAGATAAGTTTGAGTTGTTATTTATTATAAAATAATAGGGTGAATAGCAATTTATCCCCCTGTGATACTGAAAATGAGCACATTACTCCCCTATGAAAAAATTATAATAATTCACCCCTTTATACTTTTTAAAATAAAGCTATTTACCTCGTTATACAGGGAGGTAAATTGCTATATTTTAAAAATCATGAGGGGGTAAATTGTTGTATTTTAAAAAATATAAGGAGATAAATCGCTATTTGTTTTCTCATAAGGGGGTAATTTGCTGATTTGTGATATCACAAGGAGGTTGCTTGCATTTTTCCCTAC
>NC_026153.1:8246399-8253859 GCF_000512975.1 Sesamum indicum
TTTAATATAAATAGGTTATTTTTTTAAAAAAGTATACGTAGAATTAACAGATTCTTATTTTTATCTTATTTTTAAAAGTCACGAGAGTTTTCATCTTATTTTTAAGATGTTAATAGATTCTTACAGAATCGTAAGTACGAACATTTTATAAGTTTCATAATCTTATTTTTTTAGAACTTATTTTCGAAAGAAAAAATTTGATAAGCTTTAAAAATATCTTATAAAATGAATAAGTATTTTTATAAAACCGTTTTAAATATTGTCATGTTACAGTTGATTACCGTTTTAGTTATAGAGATTTATTATAATTACGAAAACCCCCAAAATTAGTAATTATTTATCAAATACTCCCTCGTAATATTTTATTGTAGGAGAATATTTGTTAGACAACTGTTAATTTCAAGAAAGTATTTTTTATTTTTTAAATAGCGAAAATATATTTATAATTATGATAAATTTAAGAGGAGTGACGTGTAATTTAAAGATATAAAATATATTATGAGTATGACTGATGAATGAGGTGTGGATGACGTCAGGACGTAATGTTTGGCGGGACGGAAACGGTGGCGTCGGCAATAGAGTGGGCCATGGCGGAGCTAATGAGAAGCCCAGAAGACCTCAAGAAGGTCCAACAAGAGCTCGCCAACGTAGTCGGCCCGACCCGCAAAGTTGAAGAGCCCGACTTCGACAAGCTCACCTACCTCCGCTGCTGCCTCAAAGAGGTCCTCCGTCTCCACCCCCCCATCCCCCTCCTCCTCCACGAGACCGCCGCCGACGCCGTCGTCTCCGGCTACCACATCCCCGCTAAATCCCGCGTCATCATCAACGCGTGGGCCATCGGCCGCGACCAGACCTCGTGGGAGGACGCCGACTCCTTCAGACCGGCGCGGTTTCTCGGGGAGGGAGCGCCGGATTTCAAGGGGAGCAACTTCGAGTTCATTCCTTTCGGCTCGGGCCGGCGGTCGTGTCCCGGGATGCAGCTGGGACTGTACGCGCTGGAAGTGGCGGTGGCTCATCTCCTCCATTGTTTTACGTGGGAGTTGCCTGATGGGATGAAGCCTAGCGAGCTGGATATGGGTGATGTGTTTGGACTGACGGCTCCACGCGCCACCAGGCTGACGGCGGTGCCGAGCCCGCGGCTGCTCTGCCGGCTTTACTGAGCAGGAGGAGGGTCACCTGCATGGTTGTGGCCAGGAATGAAACCACTATATGTATTTTCTTTTTCTTTTTTATTCCTTTTTTTTTATTATTATTATTTGGATTTTTCATATATGTTTTTTTTTTCCTTTTTAGGGGAATGTATATGGATATATATATATACATATATATATATGTTATTAGGTGAAAAGAAACAAGAAATAATCGAGTTGGACAAAAGATGGGATTTGTATGTATATGTTGATATGGGAAATTTATTGCATTTTAAAAAATAAGTCTTGTTTGAATTCTTCAAGAGTTTTTTTGAAATTTAAATTTTGTTCATTTTGATCAATATCTTTTGAATGTGCAATATTTCTTACCAAAATTCCTCTTACTTGTAAATTTCAACCAGTTTTTATTGTCGGAGTAATAATTTGTAAGAATTATTTATACCTATATTATTGTATCTATTTAATTTGTAATGGTTATTTAATAATTTAATTTTTTATGAATTGAATATTTTTATTTATCACTTAATTAATTAAAATTTAATAGGACTAAGCCAAATTTGTGACTTCTCCACTGAATATATATATAGTGAAGGTTTGAAATTAAAACTTTATCAATCGGTGCACCGATTTCGTATTTTGAACCTTTTATTTTTTTAGATGAAAAGTAAATAAAGAAATTCGTTGATGTACTTCAGCCAGGATTGTTTATTAGAGTTTAAGAAAATTATTATTTATTTTTTGCTAGGGGAAAAAAAGATATACATAAAATACAACTGCATTTATTACACAATTGATTAAATACAACTAAAAATGCAAATTGAAGTCACCCAACATATACATCATATACTAATAAATCTTTTACATCAATACAATTTATATTTGAAATATTCAAATAAAATCCAATGTCTTGCATCCGATGGTTTGATAATGAACATCAAATATCTTAACCAAATCTCCCATCAAAATTTAGCTTTTTTTTTATAAAAAAAAATAAATCTCTATTTATCATATATATAATATATATTTGAAAAAATCAATACTTGATTTTATACGGTTAATTGTTATTCAAAATTAAAACACGATCAAATACCAAAATTTTTAAAAAATAGTACCTAGTACAAAATACGGAGTTGAAAAATATTGTTTATCCTACTAATCAATAACTAATATTATAATAGACCAATACCCGTACATTGTCGGGGGCTCGAGTCCATGACCAATTATGGGTTCCAAATTTGCCAAGAAAACTAGATGGTAATGACAGTTTATTAAATATCTTTAAACATGGTACATTAGTCTTAGTTTAAGGTAGTTTAACCGCTAATCCAACTGTTTTCTTTCCTGTTTTTTTTGGTGGAATTTATTGCAAGAATCAGGATGATGAGCATCAGCCAAACATTAAAAAAGATGGCATTACAAACAAGTCTTTACATTATCAGAACAAAACAATGTATATTACAGTTCAATGGAGGGCAACAACAACTAAAACTTTGAACAAAGAGGAACTCTTACAACTGTAGGTTCAATCAATGAGAACACTCTTTTGTTTTCATCTCTAACAATGTCAGTCTATCTTTCTTCTTCTACGAGGATTTTAAACATAAAAACCAGTATAAAATCCTTCATTTCTTCGGAAAAAAATACTCGAACTAAACTGCAGCTTCAGCTACATGAGAATGCGGATTACAGCAAGACCAACGGCTGATACAGAGGCCAGCGTACCTATGCAGTACTTGATTACATCGTATTTGGCTGCTTCTATTTGAGCCCGCAGCGCATGAATTTCCTGAGATCACAATACACATCAGGAAACGGGAACAATAGGGCCAGTTATATAGGCAACACCAGTTTCACGGATGTCACTTTGAGCACCCACACACACACATTCTTACTCGATCAAGTTTGTTAGTGAGGTTAGTCGTTTCTTGGTTTTGATTGTTCAGCTCGTCCCGAATTCTCCTGCATAAAGGGTGGCGGAATTTTAATTAACAAACCAAGAAAAGTGGCATGTAGCATAAATACAGTTTTTTATGTTGATAATGCTTCAGTTTGCTAAAAAAATGCTAATGGTAATGGGAAACTTACCCCCTTTCAAGATTAAGATCAAGGCGTTGCCCAGCTGTGACTTTGTCGATTTCATACCTGATCCAAGATTAAGTTCTTGTCATTCAGAACCAACAATTGAAAGAAAAGGTTTCAGAGTAATGTAGGTTATCTATCTACAGACCTTAACTCACTACGCATCTTCTCTATGTCACTCTTGAGTTTTTCCGTCTCATGTTGCAACAAAGAGAAATGGTGGTCCTGCATTTGATATAGAATGAATTCAAGTCTTTGCTTCATAGTGGGAGAGCTCAAACAGATAGTTAAGAAATAAAAATATGTATTAGAAAACAAATTCAGGGGATTCACCAATTGGAACTTCTTAACTGGACAGAGTTGATAAATCTGATTTTCCACAGCTTAGTGCTTTAATGTTATCCATCAAAATGCATAAAGAGAATGGAGGCAGATCTTACAAGTGGTAGCATATAAGATACATAAGCCAAAGATGTGAGTTACTAGATTCAAGGACAAACCTTTGACAATAAATTGTCAGGTAATAAAATTGCCAGCAAATGTCGTTCCTATATGGTGATGCCACCCACTTCGGTAATACCCAAGTGGCGTAGTGGATAGTTAGGTTACATGGTGTGATGCCAGTTTTTCACATTATGATATCGTAATGTTTTCATCCAATGCCTCACAATCCCCCTTGGGTACTAATCCACTTGGATGCTACCTGAGTGGCTAATATCAAACTTCCCATTTCAGAAATATTCAGTATAATGTTCCCTTTTAGGGAGCAGGTATGCAGCATTGTTATCTTTTATTTGGCAGTTCACGTCTATTTCCTTTCCTTGGGCTGACGCAAGGAGACAAAGGAAAATCTTTCTCTTTTCCCCCAAAGAACTACTTCATCTGATCATTCAAGGGCACATAACTGACTATTGAAAGTAACAACTTTATCGTTGATACCACACAACCAAAAATTCCTTCAGCATTTGTAATTCCATATGAGAAAGGATTTCAAATTCTTCAGCTCACATTTGAACTATGAATTTCAAATTCTCTTGATATGGAGTCATTTCAAATCCTTTTTGTAAATCGTTCGTTCAATTCCAAAATCAGTCCATCCAAATGTAGCCTTAATGGACATGCTTCACTTATCAAAAATAAAATTTTACTCCTAAATATTATTTCCAAATGTAGAGGTACATTAAATCATCAGGGACCTGAAAGGTTGGTCATGTTAAAAATAAGGAGACTATTTATTGAGAATAATGAAAATGAGAGTTGGGCAAACTTTTTAGCTCCAAAGTACAGTAGTGGTAATAAGAATCTGAATTACTCCTTGGACTGGTCTCTCAACTTCAAGCTAATCAGATAATTCAAAGGTAGGATTAAGGGCACCTCAGGTTCCTTATTTAGCAGGCCAATCTGCAAGCTTGGTGACCAGTGGAATAAGTCATCCGACAACTTGCTTCTTGTTTACAAGACCCTAGTTTGGTTTATAAGCTGGTCAACATGCCTTGTGTTTTGGCAATCTATTCCACAACTCAAGTGATCATGCATGTAATAAGGATATGCATTATACTATGCAACAAGCGTATATATGGTGCAATACTATGTATACATGCATTTGTATGCACGTTACAAGTATGATAAAGGTATTATGTTATACAACAGACTACAGTTACTCATGGGCTAATTGTCTCTTTTTCCTTCCTTGTCCTTTGTCATTTTTGTGACTAAATATTCCGCATAAATGGCAGCTAATAACCAAGAACAACATGAATAGGCAAACCCTCTCTTCTTATATTGTTTCTCTTTGATTGGGTTCAGCCAGTGCCAGCAACGATTGAAAATATGCCCTCATAAGCCAACATCTTATAATGATACTAGTGAACTACTTTTGAGATTACAACACTCGCTGCAGCCTAATAAACTCACATAGTTCCCACTCATAGAAACCGGGAAATTATTGCAGAATGCAGACACTGATAACTATAACTAGATGGACTTGATCAGCATCAAAAGTTTGAGCCAAATACAGGTCCAACAGTTAAAAGACCAAACTGTAATATAATCAGAATTTTCAGAAGTGCTAATGGATGCCTTATTCCATGCCACTTTCAAGAGATTATTAGATTATTGGCAAAAGAGATTGTCTATGAACAATGATTGAGCCGCGAATGGGCAAAAATGTGTGAGTTAGCCTTGTTGACACCCGCCGCCCCGCCCCCCCAATAAGCTCCCTTACTGATTGATGTTTCGTGCCTGCCTGCCTAGCTCGTCAGTCATTTGCTGCTTTAGCTCTAGCTACAACTCATAAAAACAGCATTTCATAGCCTTCCTAAAAGTCTAATATCACCTAGAAGCCTAGCGACAACAACAACTCAGCTTAGGGTAACTGCCTAACTCAACTTTCTTGCAGCGGAAGAAGCTCCTTCCAGGAAGTGAACCAGAGCAGATTGTGACCGACGCCCCTCCTTAATGAAGGCGTTAGATGGATACTAAAAGTGGTCAAGAATATGGTCAACCAATAGTTAAAATGTGAACAACCAATATATAGCAGAATAAGGCAATTCTATGACTAAATACAATTTAGATACTACATAGTTTCTTCAGCTTCAAGTTTTGACTTAGTGAAACCTAATCAGGCACGATTTCACATGTTTTAGCCAGAATATTGAAGTATAAGCGAGGATGAAACACCTGTCACACAGACAGATGCCAACAACTCGAATGTCCAAAAAGAAAAAAAGATTTCCAGAAAATCATTGTGGCTTCCTAGTCTCACCCTCATAATGATTTTGGAAAATGGTAGCAATTGCATCACCGAGACCTACACTATCTGCAAGCTTTAATTTTGATAAGAAAATCTCCAAACCAAAAAGTGATATCGCAAAGAACTGATATTCCTTCTAAAAGCATAAGGGGAAATGCATCTGCCGGATCATCCAGATTCCACAAAAATAACAGAAATTTTTATATTTATGCCAATTCTTTTCAGTAAAAATAAGTATTATGGAAGTGTTAAACGTGAGATGGGTCATGGATTCCTATGGGCACACTATTAACTGAAAACTATATAACCAATATCTGGCCCAACTTCAATAACTCAAACGGTACTCCCTTCACTATTACTTAAACATCAATACATTACAACATGATAGAATAGTCAGCTGCCCTGCATATATATTGAGCTCAAATCCATTTCCTACAACCACAAGGAAAATAATCTTAACATGAACAGTCCTCATCATACCTGGGAACTTTTAACTTCAGTCTTGAATTTGGACAAGTTTGATTCCTGTGTCATCTCATTCTACATAAAAGGGAAAAAAAACAAATCATTTAATAGAAAATTTCCTTTGCATAAAGGATTTATGCATAAAACTAATTCATCTACACACATGACGCAATCAATGAACACAAGCATGACAGAAAGAGTGAATTGGTAGGCTTACTTTCTGCATTTCACCTTTGGAAACAAAGGAATAAGAAACATTCTCCAAGCTGTCATTCAGGACTTCCGTCATAGCCGCCGTTATCGCCTCCGCTTGCTGCGACGGCACGCCTTGTGCCTCTAATCTCCGCACCTGATTAGTCAATCAATAAAGAAAGATGAATAAATTCTCACCGTCAATCGAGCACCAATCAGAATCAAGAACCAACCGAATACGAAATCCATTTTCAAATGCAAGAACCCTGGAAATCAAAACAAAGAAATGAATCAATTACAAGGGCCAAAGTGTCGACGAGGAAGAGGCGTTTGCCGTTGGGTTTAGCGAGCTGGGAGATGGGCCTGGATTCCAACCGGGTCGAGCCAAACAACTGCGTTCCGGAGGACCCGGTTCCCAATTTCAACGCCCGCCGACAAGCCGCCGCATACGCGGCCATCCTATATCACTTTCCGACCGACCCTTCAAGCAAAAATCAAAGCAACTCCACTAAAAACGCCGACGGGTCGGAAAATGGGAACAAAGAATTGATCTAAAATCTGGGTTCGCTTCTGGATGATGATAGATTTAGCAGAAGCAAACAAAAATAGGATCAAATTCTTGCGTTTTCTTTTCTTTCAACTGATATAAGCAGCTACCAATCAAAGAAGAGGGCCTGATTGGAAGAGAGAAGGAATGCGAAACCTGCAAAAGGGTGGAGGAGGAGGAGGAGGAAGGGGATGGGCAGTTTCCTAGGAAAACGTGAGGATTTGGATAATTGGGTACGCTTGATACGCTGGCGGATGTCCTAATTTATGCTACA
>NC_026153.1:8253869-8289257 GCF_000512975.1 Sesamum indicum
CAAAAATGGCGTTCAGCGTTTCCAGCGTGGACTCCAAGTTCAATTTCAATTGGGTCACTCCAAGAACCAAAAAATTGAAGTGATCAAAAAGCATTGAATGATGATGATTAGGTTAAGCTCACATAAATTCATTTCTGATTAATAGTTTCTAATAAGCAAAAAATAGTAAAACAAAAAAATAAGGGGGAAGGAAAATTTAACAAAACGCCACCCACCGTGGGGCTCGAACCCACGACCATAAGGTTAAAAGCCTTGCGCTATACCGAGTGCACTAGAGATTTGATCAAACTAATATGCTAATGACACTTTACGTTGACAATCATGCACGACTGCCACCAACGTGAATAGCATTTCACTTCCAAGAATTACTTTGCTAAAACCTTTATAAACTAATAAAATCTCTAAAATAATAAAATTTTTCAGTCTCGACTTGGGCCTTTGCAAAAAAATCATCAAATTTAATAAGATAATAAGATAATAATTTTTTGAAAAGTTCCTTTATAAATATTAGGTACCATTAAAACTCTAAATGTTTAATAATTTATAAATATTATGATAATTTGATAAAATATGAATCTATTTGTTGTGAAATGTGGCCCAAATATCTTATTAAAAGGCCCACTTTGGTTAAGACCAGAACCCGGCCCACTGGACGGCCCATCCACCCACCTTGACCCGACTCAGTTCGGGTTCATACTAAATTTTAAAAACCTAAAACTATTTCTCACTTCTCTCTTCTCTCTTATCTTTACGCCGACATCCTTCTCTCTCTCTCTCTCTCGTTCTTTTGTTACGTAAATCTCTGAGATATGGTTATCTTCGCCGGTAAACATGGCGACTCTCCTAAGCTAATGTAATGGCTTTAGGAGAGCCACCAAGGCATTCTCTTATGCCATCCTTTCCTCTATAAAAGGCCTTGACCCCTTCGGCCGAGAAATAATATACGTACTGATCTTGCTCCTCCTCAGCATAAAAGTTTTGTGTGAAATCTTCCTTTAGGTCTTAGTGATCATGAGTTAGTGAGATCTCAGTGATCGGAACCTTGGTAGTCTTCTTTTTTGGGTGGAGCAACCGTGGGTTGTGTTGACCGTAAAAACTGGTGCTAGTGACCGAGTTCTACTGGATCTGGCAGATCTGAGCCTATCTTCAATATATATTGAGTTTGTTCAATTTTTGATTTTCATTATATTTATTTTTTGTGATATTTGTAATAAGTAATTGTATCTAAGGAGTTTCGTACTCCACACCGCTGTAATAGTTGAATAGGGTTCTCTGAAATACGAGGTTACCACTCTACACTATTGTTACTTGATTTTTCTTAAAATTTAATCTAATTGGATGGCCACAACTACTTGGAGTGCTACACAATGGGCAATGCCCCCCGCCCCCCTCCACGAGCCAAGAAGCCAAAAGGAAAGGAGACAATGGGAACGGAGGAACAGGTGGTGACTGGGAAAGTCAAGGCATTTGAGAGGGGTGAATGCTCCAAAAGCAGGTACTCTACTAACCTCTCTAATGACAATGTTGGTAGTGGTAAACATGGTGAGCATGATGAGCATGATGATAACATTGTGGAGAATGATGAGCATGTTGAGAACATTGTGGAAAATACTATTTCTATTGATGTCGCTAATACTACATGTGAGGATGGAAAAATGGTGAGGAGAATTCGAAAAACAAAATGGCTGAAGGAAATTGGATACAAGTGGGAAATGCTTCCATGCTTCTCCAACAGAATCCAGATGAGGGGGAGAGTTTGGTTAGTATTGCCATACCATTGAAGATCTGCAACCCGACTTGCTCGACCAATCGCAACACTGCCGATACAGACTCAGCGGAGCAGCTGTTACAAGAGCTGGCTTCCCCGGACAGACTGCCCAGAAATCTATTCCTCGTAGATGGGATACCGGAGTACTTGGTTAAGAATACGGAGGTGAAAATCACTGTGATGAAACAGAGGAGTATCTCGTGTGGTCCAAGGATAAAGACAAATTGAATCAACAAGAAGAAAGGGAAGATACAAGATAGTTGAGGTTGTGCAAAAATATAAAGGAGTAGTACTCCTACTTCCTTATTTGTTGATTTTGTTGTAATGTGTACTGTACTTTATTTTCAATGAAGAAGGGATGGGGACCCCGAAAAGCCTCCCCCATCTTCGGGTGTTTATTTAAAAAAAAAAAATCTAATTGGATTTCATCTCTAACTTTTTAAATTGCATCTAAGAGTTCCCATGTCAAGTTCTCTAACTGCAACAAAAAATTATGAAGAGTTGTTGTCGTTGTTGCACTAAAAGCCTCCTTTCTCGTGATTGGTTCCAACGGTATTGAATCATCTTCAGCTTCATCATTAATAGGATCTTCAATAATATTATCAACAATTTCCTCTAAACTTTGAACTATTGAACATTCATCATTTTCACCCGGATAGTCCACCAATTTGTTGATGCCCATTTTCATTGTGATAACCAACATCATTGACCATATTTCAAGCTCATGTAGGTTTTCTTCAAAGTTTGTCTCACTTGAGTTGCTTGAGATTTCTTCATTTGAACGGATTTTGCAGTGCCGAAAGCAATTTGCTATTGACACTTGAGAAACATTGGTTGTCCAAGCGGAAATTGCAAAATTGATGGCATCTAAAATATTAATCTTTTCAGAATTAGGTAGCCCCAACTCATGACTTTCCAGTAGATTTTGTAGAATCTCCTACGATAGTGCATCTTGAAAGCTCTAATTATTCCTGCATTACATGGTTGAATCTTTGATGTCATGTTAGGTGGCAAAAAAAAAACAACTCAGCTTTCCGTAACCCTTCAATAATTTTTGGATAGGCTGGACAATTGTCAACCATCAATAAGATTCTTCTGCCATTTATTTTGTGATCAAACCGGCAAACATATTCATCAAAAAACACACTAGTCATCTATGCCATCTTGTTGGCACGATAATGACAATTGATGTTGCTCATGTTGATATTTTTGAAGCAACGTAGCTTTGTATATTTTCCAATAATCCATAAAGGATTTTTTTCCGAACCATCCTCTTGAAACAAATAACAATTGTAAGCCTCTCTTTGTATTGCTTTCTTCCCTCAAGTTGCTTGGTTGCAAGATAGTGATCAGCTTGTAACCTGTAAAACAGACCTGTTTCATCCAAATTAAAAACATCCTTCATGTGAAATTGATTTATTTTCTCCCTTATAGTCTCCAGTTTCATTTCCATGTCCTGCATGTCAACCGAACCACTTTATCCAAAACGATGGAATGATTTAATACTTTCAAGCCAACCTTGAGAATACAAAAGCTTCATTATATCCTTTGTTTTCTCCATAATAAACTCTTCGATCATGTTGACTCGGTCTTGGTACTGAAGAAACCATTCATAAAGAACCTTCTCCATATTGGGATATTTCGCCGATTGTGCCGCTTAATATCCCCACCCTTCTGAAAGTTGGCCGAAAGGTACTCTGATGATCTCTTGCGAGTGTTTGATATTGTACCTTGACAAACTTTCAGATGATATTTTCATCAACCCACTCTTGTAAATCTCTTTTAGTGCATGTGGGATGGTCTCTCTTATACTCACATAATACTTTACGTATTTGATCATTCATGGATGATTTTGCGATGCCTTTTAGATGAGAAGACATGATTGGGTGTTATAAATTATTTTATTTTCATATTGAGATTTATATAGTATATGTTTCATTCATCATGCATGAATATATTTAATTGACTATAATAGTTATTTAAGTGCAACGAATTAATATAAACATGTATATTTAAGTAATTTCAATAAATTGATACATGCGTCCATGAATATAATAGTTAATTGTATACGATGAATTGATATTATACATGAATATATGTAATTGTTACAAAAAATTGGTTGATGCATGTATGTATTATATCTATTGAATTTAAAAAGTCTCTCTTTTAAGTAATAAAATTTCAACTTGTAGAAACATTAATATATTGAGTTCAAGATGGACTCTCCGAACATTCTCTGTTCTCTCACACACACTAACACACCTTCACAAATACACACTACAACTCTCCTCCACGGTGAACTTGATGATGATGGGGATGACGTCGGCGAATCTGTCGCCGAGTGTGCGGATCATCGGGGAGAGGATGGTCTCGATTTCTTGGATGTGTCTGAAACTGCACTTGGCAAAAATAACCATGGAAGCAGCGACAATGGCGTCTCTACTGCTTCACCATCGCGGCTAGCGGATGAGATTCGTGCCTCCTTCAATATTGCAGAATTTTTGAATTTGGCGCACAAGATTGTTGATGATGGAGATGTTGTTTCTCTCGCGGTGCTGGAAACTCTAAAACTGAAGTGGGAAGCGCAGTTTGGCCCTCTCCATCCACTCTGTATTTTCCCAACCGAAGGGAGTCCACTGGTGTGAGTTTTTCGACGGGCGAGATGGAATTCCGCCGGCTTCGAGAATCAGGCAGATTTGGGTTCTGAAATTTCGCCTGAACCTGTTCTCACGATTAATGAACCGTTTGGAAAGTCACTGGCTTTGGAGAAGGAGATGGAACACGCGACGCCGGTGATCTTACCGACAACGAACAATGCTGCGATTTCTGCTGCAACGTTGCAGTCGCAGCAGATTGACAGGTTTGGGCTACCTCAAACGTTTGAAGAACGGCTGACTATGGAGGAGGGGATGGGTCACGTCCACATGGCGAGAGTACCTTGTTGGTAGGTGATGAATGGCGCTGGAATTTTTGCTGTAGAATCTCTATTTCTGCAACCTACCCTGCCGTCGACTATTTCTGCTCCGGTGACAGTTTCAGATCCGACGACTGAAATTGATCGGACTTTGGGTGTACACGTGCACAATCCGACAGTGGCTTATATCTCGTCCGGTAATACAGGTTTGTTTGTTGGAAATATTCCCCTATGTACTAGTTCTAAAATCCCAATTTACGATGATAAAATTGCTTTTGCGTTCAATAATTCCTTCAAAAAAACTTTATCGTATGTTGCACCGGTAATGCAAAATGGTGAAGTCATAGTACGGCCGACGTTGGAATCAATTCGTGATGGGTCTCGTTGGTGGAAGGCAACAGCAGTGGGGTAGTTTTTGGGCAAACGCCCATACTTCAATCACCTAAAAGAGTATGTGATTTCTATTTGGTCTTCATTGAGGGAGGTAACTGCCACGACGAATGGTTTCTTTTCTTTTTTCCAGTTTAAAACGGTTATGGATATAGAAGATGTAATAGAAGGTGGGTCGTGGCTATACTAGGGGCAACCGATCGTGTTCCAAAAATGGCAACCTAAAATGGTAATGCGTAAGCTCAAACACACACAAGTCCTAGTGTGGATCAGATTGAGACATCTACCAGTTGAGCTTTGGACAACGGATGGTTTAAGCACAGTGGATAGTGGAGTAAGGAAGCCACTGTATCTGGATGCTATTATGAGAGCATGCATGAGACTGAATTTCGCTCGTGTATGTGTTATGCTCGATATCAGTTCGAAATTGCCTAAACACATCATCATTGTGACCCCAGACGAGGATGGAGGGGAATCGCCATGCAAAGTGGACGTGGAGTACGAATGGCTCCCCCCCAAATGTAATAGTTATATGAGCTTGGGGCTTTCGTTTAAGGAATGCTTGTTGAACAAAAGTGCAAAGTCATTGAAAACCCCTGTAGCGGTCTATGTTCCTAAACTCAGTGCCTTTATCCCCCAGGTTGATAAAGAAGGTAGCATTACACAGACGCCTCCCATGAGGTCAGATCCAATAACGAGTCCTTCTACCACCCAGCCCATTGGGGAACCAGTTGATGCTTCCTTGCAGCCACCAGTTGCTCCAGCCTCCTAGCGAGCAAATCAACGCGGAGGGAAGAAGTATTGTAAGGAAACAGTCATATTCAATTCCTTTGACGCATTAAACTTCATTGATGATGCAGAAACATCTACGAGGGGTCCTAATATCAGCAGCCCCATTAGTGGTGCCCTATGTTGAATGTTGCATTCTGGAACATTCGTGGCCTGAACAAGAGGGACCACCATCTAGCTTTGAAGGACCTAGTGGCTTAGTTCAGGTTATATTTTTTGGCCTCTTGGAAACCCGGGTACGTGTGAATAATGTATCTCGTATACAGATTATTATTTTACCTCAGTGGAAATAGTTTGTTGACAATGGGATTACTGGGAATCGTATATGGATAGCATGGCATGATGATTTCATTGATGTTAATGTGCTTGATTTGGGATCTCAATTTATACACTGTCGTGTGATTATACGTGCATGCAATGAACCGATGCTTATTATAGTTATTTATGGTGCTAATGAAGTAATTGATCAACGTCAGTTATGAGAATGTTTAAATATGTTGGGTAATCAATCGAGAGATGAACCATGGTTAGTGGGGGGTAACTTTAATGTGGTACGTGATCTCAATAAGGTCTGTGGCACCCCCAGAGACATAAGGATGGCCATAGAGGAATTTACTGCATGTATTGAGTCAACTGCTTTGCATTCACTTCCCATGCAGAGTGAATGGTATACATGGCATAATTGCAGTACGACTTCGCGTAGTCTATGGAAGCGACTAGACCGGATGATTATTAATGATACATGGCTCACACGATTCCCCACATCGTGCTACACTAGTCTCTTGCCCCAAACTTAGGACCACTCGCCGCTCGTATTGAATGGGGATAGACAGATGCAATTTGGAGGTATGTTTAGATTTGATAACTACCTTACTCTCTCACCGAATTTTATCCCTAGTGTAGGAGTGCCTATGTATGTTGTTACCTAGAAGCTTAAGGCTTTAAAGCCTGTCTTCAGGCAGCAGAGTAGAAATAAGGGTGACCTTTCGCGCAATGTTCAGCTAGAAAAAGGTTTTCTTGAGACAGTAAAAACATTACTGAGTATGGATCGACAAGATGAACTATTATTCTTACTAGAACACTGCTGTCGAATGGTATACGCCAAGGCAGTGAAGCTCGAGCAAATCATGCTACAACAAAGGGCAAAGATGCATTGGATGAAGGGAGGGGACTAATGCTCGAAAGTCTTCTTTCGCAAAATAGCCCAAAGAAGAACTGCTTGGAGGATCTTGCAGATCAATGATGAGCAAGGGAACACCTATACAGAGCCAGGAACGGTTATTCATGATTTTGTCTCCTTTTAGAAGCTCTATTAGGAGGGGTACGCAGACAACAGGCAATCAATATTGGGTACTTGAGACCATGGACGAGACATGTGCTGACTGAGGAGGACACCCAACTTCTCCTCAAACCAGTTACGGCCGATGAAGTTAAGAAGGTCGTTTTTGACATCACAGACGACAAGGCACCAGGACCTGATAGATATTTTTCCTTGTTTTAGGACAAAAAATTGCATTTCTAGAAGATAAATAATGTGTACACTCTATTGACTATCCCTATTACTCAAGCCCTCATGGCAATGGAAAGAAAAGGTTTACTGGCACGTCCCAAGTCGTTCAGGGATGGACCTTATCATCCCACAATCGAAAAATTTTGTTGTTTCCATAATGACTATGGGCCACACTATAAAAGATATTGACAACTAAAATATAAAATCGAATGACTTATTGAAAACGGATATTTGCAAGAATATGTGTGCTGGGAAAAGGCTAGGGGGACGGGATCCTACCAAAGCAAAAGGTTGATAAGCCGAATGAGGCGAAGGTTACCAAACCAGAGCCCTTCCCACAGGGGGCACCCAGGACCATGACTGGAGGCAGAACTGAAACTGAAAACCCCCCTCTCAAAGGAATCATATGGATGATAATAGGAGGGCCCACTGGGGGTGATTCCCACTATGCCAGAAAGGCACAAGTAAGGAAAATACACGACGTAACTATGAAGGAGGTCTTGGATGTGGAAGAAATGGAGGTCACCCCTCTCATTTAGTTTGGGTGAGCAGACTAATCAGGGCCAAAGACTTCTCATAATGTTGCCCTCCCATCACAACCTTATTAGCCAATTATGAAGTGGGGCAGATCTACATAGATTCAAGAAGCTCAACAAATATATTATTTGGCGAAACCTAAGACCAAATGCAGTTATGGGACATCCCCTAGAAAAGGTGAATACATCCCTGTGTGGCTTCGCAGGTGAGGTGGCACACCCTTACAACATGATCTCACTCCCTTTAACCCTCAACACTTTTCAAGCTGTAATCTCTACTTATCATATGAAGATTAATTTTTTTGCACTTGGTGACGTAGGAGAGGTGCAAAGGAATCCTTTGCAATCGTGCAAATGTTACATAGAGGCTGTTCAAGAAGGGCAAGATCTTATTGACTAGCCAATGTCCAGCCTGTTGAGGAATTATTTACTACAGAGCTTATACTTGGAGATTTAGAGAATGTTACCCCAATTGGTTCACAAATGGAAGACACGGTACGGGAAAAAATAATCCAATGTCTACGACATAACATAGATATTTTCGCCTGGACCCCCAAGACTTGGAAGGGATCGACCCAAGCAGTATTGCTCATCATCTCAACATAGATCCTAGTATCAAACCGATAAAATAAAAGAAAAGACACTTCGCACCTAAGAAGGACAAAATGATCCAAGCTGAGGTAGATAAACTGATGACAGCAAGGCACATCAGGAAAGATACATTTCCTCGAATAGTGTCCAATGTGGTCCTGGTACAAAAGCGAGGAAAGTGGAGAATGTCTATTGACTTTAGGGATCTCAACAAAGCATGTCACAAGGACTTTTATCCTCTACCTCGAATCGATTAACTGGTGGATCACACATTCGGATGTGAGTTATTGAGCATGATAGATGCCTCGTAGGGATACCATCAAATTATGCTGGCTTCTGAAGATAAAAAAAGAGTTAGTTTCATCATCTATGTCAGCACATTTTGTTACATAACCATGCCATTTTGCTTAAAAAATAGAAGAGCCACCTACCAACGTCTAGTAGATAAGATATTTCAGCCACAACTAGGGAGGAATGTCGAAGTCTATGTACATGTTAGCGAAGAGTACAAAGGTTGAAGACCACATTGCAGAATTGGAGGAAATGTTCTCAGTCTTGAGAAAACACAGACTAAAACTCAACCAGGAAAATGCGCGTTCGCAGTACGAGGGGAGCGTTTCCTCATATTTATGGTCACTTAGAGAAGTATTGAAACCAACCCCGTCAAGATCAGAGCTATTTTTGACATGAAGGCACCGACCAATATTAATGTAGTACAGCGGTTGACTTGAAGAATAGCCGCGCTTAGTTGCTTTATCTCTAAAGCTACAGAAAAGAGTTTGCCTTTCTTCTAAACATTAAGGAAAGCAAAGAACTTCAAGTGGGACACTGCTTATCAACAAGCCTTTGAGGAACTCAACACATATTTGGCGAACCTCCCCCTTGTTAGTAAAACCTTCACTTGGAACACCCTCTACCTTTACCTCTCTACTGCTCCTCAGGCGGTCAACTCTGTTCTCATTAGGGAAGACGGAGAAAAAAAATGTAAATATACTACGTCAGCAAAGTACTAAATGGATTTGAAGGGCGATACACCCACATCTAAAAAATAACCTTGGCATTAGTAGTCACGGCTAGGAGGTTATGCCCTTATATTCTCTCATACCATATCAGGGTAAGAACTAATCTACCACTAAAACAAACTTTGGGTAAACCAGATACTTGGGTAGTGGAGCTAAGTGAATACGATATTTCTTACTGGCCACGAATAGCAATCAAAGCCTAGGCTTTAGCGCACTTCGTCTCCGAGATGATGGGGAAACTCCCAATAATGAATTGTGGTACTCCATGTGGATGGGTCAGCCACGATGCAAGGAAGCGAAGCAAGTGGAGTCATCACCTCACCCAAGGGGGAAGATATGAAATTTGCCATTAAATTTGATTTTAGTGCCTCCAATAATGAGACCAAATACGAAGCACTTGTGATAGGCATGAGGATGGCTCACGAAGTGGGGGCTAGACATCTCGTGGCTTACTCGGATTCCTAGTTAATAGTTAAACAAGTAAACGGAACATACTAAGCTAAGGAGGAGAGCATGATCCAATATCTGCAGCAAATAGCAGAACTGAAGATGGGATTCAAAAGTTTCCAACTTATTCAAATTCCAAAGGATGATAATGTTAAAGTCAATTACCTTTCCAAACTTGCAAGCGCACTACAGGATTGTAGAACTAGGCATATTACCATACAACACTTGCCAGAGCTAAGGGTTCCCTTGAGCATTCAAGCTATCTCTCCAGTAGAGGACTGGAGGACACCCGTAGTTCAATGGTTGGACGGTACCTCCCTGATAATAGGTGGGACGTGGCCAGACTTAAAGCCCAGGCCACTCGTTTCTAATTGTATGGGGATCTTGTATAAAATATCATTTACAGACCCCCTGCTCCGAAACTTATCCCAACAAGAAGGAATACATATCCTCAAAGAAATACATAGTGGTTGTTGTGGAGCACATACTGGAACATGGATGTTAGCCGACAAAGCTTTACAAGCTGGATATTTATGGCGCACCATGAAATAAGATGCTAGGAAGTTAGTGAGCAAATGTGAAAAATACCAAAAATATTCCCCTCTTATATATCAACTTGTGGAGCACTCACTACTATGTTGTCACCTTGCCTTGGGGTATGGACATTGTGGGACCCTTTCCCCTGGCTCACAACCAAAGAAGATTTCTTTTTGTAGCAATTGGAAGGGCGTTAGGATGGGTTTTTTGGGTTTGAGTACCCGACATGTCGGGTTGGCAAAAAATGAACCTGAACCCGAATCCGAACCCGACTGAATCTGTTACCCGACTAATCGGGTGCCCGACAGTTGGGTTCTATTTTTTTCTGCTTCCAAAAATGTAGAGAGTTCAATTTTTCAAAATGAAAGTCATTCACTAAAGTAAATCCATGTAAGTCATATAATTTATGGACACAAATACTTAAAGCTTTACATAAATACCCAAAAAAAAGAATTCAATCACATCCATAAATTATCAGAGGTTTTTGTAAATCATTTCAATAACAACAATAAAGCCAAGGCCTCCTAAATCTTAATGCACAGACTGAAAAAACTCATCACATTTTCATCCTCGAGTACTCGACCTGTCAAGCATTAAACATACAAAGTGGAAGAACTATTAGAGAAAGTCAACCAAATAAAAAATGCAACATTATACAAATAAGGTTTTACCGTTCTAGTACCTTATCAAAAATTTACAAGTAGCAGTTAGCACAATTAAATGTTAATAATTATTGAATCAACCCCCAACTTAGTCAACTCTACAATAAAGTAGAAAATAGTTAGACAAGTAGAATATATAAATAGAATACATAGAATGAACAATAAGAGAAATACAAGAAAAATATAAATAAGCACCTTTCTCAACTACTTCAAGTTCACTCAGATCCTCGTCAATGCTAATTGATTTGGAGTCTTTTCGTATCCAATCTTGAGTACAAATAAGTGCTTGTATAATTTTAGGAGACAAAGAGCTCCTAAAAGTGTCAAGACTACCGATACTAAATGCGGATTCTGAGGCAACAGTTGAGACCGAAACTGCCGATACATCCCGAGCTATTTTGGAAAGAACGGGAAACCTTTGGGTGTTTACTTTCTACCAATTTAGTATGTCAAATTTGTCTCTATGCATTTCAACATCCTTACCAAGGTATTTCTTTGATTCTGATTTCACGCGGTTTCCCACCTAATTTGTACATATAGAACTCTTGTTTTATAGTAAACGTACGAGTCGCCTCATAGTCAGTATATTGCATAGATGTCCCTACTGAAGAGGAAGATGGTGAAGAAACACGACTAAATGATGATCCCAGGCTTCCTGGCGTTCCTTGAAGAGTATGGTCGTATCTCAACTTATAATCATTAAACAATTCATGAAGTCCATCTCTCACTTGTTCTTTCATCACATCACTTCTTTCGGTAGCACCATACAATTTATCAAAACCAAATTCAATGAACTCCAATTTATGACGTGGATCAAGGATGACGGTATAATATAAAATCATATTCATCTTTTCAATTGATCCTAAATATTTGTCATACTTTTCCTTCATTTTTCTTACCATCTCATTTAATTCAACATCATTACTAGTTAATCAATGTCTGAGAAGCAAGTCAACTTCACATATTTCACGAAATACAAGATTAGATGTGACATACAAGGCACTAGAAATGCGCAAAGTGAGATTGTAAAAATACCTTAAAAATTTCACCAATACCTTTGCCCTCTCCCAATCATAATCAGTCGGTATTCCATAAAATGGTTGTCTTGAAAGATTAGTCTTATAGGCAAGATCCACATCTTCATAAGCATCAAATGCGATCTTAAGGCTTATAGCTATCTCCAACATCAAGTAGGTGGAGTTCCATCTAGTAGGTACATCAAGAGATAACAATTTTTTCGTTTTCATTTTTTCAAATTCAACACTCTCTTGAAATTTCTTGTACATAGTTGGAGAATTCCTAATATACCTGATAGCCCCTCTAATACGGGAGATAGTTTCATGCTCACCCTTTAAACCATCCTGCACAATAAGAAATATGTGGCATACACGTCATGTGCACATATCTCCCACCTAAGATGTTTTGCCCCCAATTTTCAAACTTCTTTTTCAAGTAAACGATAGCCCCATCATTGAAAGACGCATTATCAACAGTGACAGAGAAAACCCTGTCAATACCCCAATCAAGCAAGCATTTTTCAACACCTTTACTTATTTCTACACTTTTATGCCCGATAATTGAACAAAAGTTCAAAATTTTTTTGTGCAAGTTCCAATCATCATCAATAAAGTGAGCAGTTAGACACATATAATTGACTTTTTGAATAGATGTCCAAGTGTCTGTAGTGATGCAAACCCGTTGAGCATGATCTTTAATAAAAGACTTCAATCTGGCTCTTTCACTCACATATATATTAAAAATATCTTTTGTTATTGTTCTTCTTGATGGAATGGCAAACATCGGGCATGCAACAGACAAAAAATGCCTAAATCTAGGATGTTCGACTAACTTAAATGAAAGTTCATCCACAACCAGCATGTCACACAAAGTTTTTCTAGTTTTGCCTTGCTCAAATCTCCAATTAACAAGAGGGGCGTCTCTATCACCCATGCAAGTTGGTTGGAAAGACAATCTATTTCGATTTCTGGTGATAACTTGTGGTTTTTTCTTGTAAGATTCATAATGATTCTTCAAAGGTCTAGTTCCATGTGCTTTTGGATCGACTTTGATCTCTCTACTACAATATTTGCACCTAGTCTTTTGGACATTATCCTTTTCACAATGATATCTAATGAAATGATCCCAATATGGTGATCTGGAAGCCACTATGTAGCACCCCCCTACTCGCAACATCTAATTATCACTATTTCATCCTTTATTTAATTAGAACTCTTTCTATAAGAAATTCCCTTTCACCCCGTAAAATAAATTCTAATTTATCATTATATTATATATATCACAAAAGATAATATATACCACCAAAAATTTATATTACCCACACTAGATGTCTTCGTGTATAACCTCAAGGAAAATAGTATTACAATTTTAATCACAACCCGATAAAAGACCAGAATATTTAACAACCAAACTGCCTAAAACTCTGACTTTAGATATCACAGCTGACCCACCTAATAAAGACGACGACGACACCGCTCAAAGTCCAATGTGGCTAGTCAATGTGATTTATCTCCTAAAAAGTATGTGGCAAGGAATGAGCTACCTACTCAATAAGTATAGTCAATCAGTTTATATCTATATACAGGCAACAATTGACGTACAAGCAGTCACACCAACTAACGATCATTCGTCATATAGCAGCATCATATATAAGCAGTAATATATACTCACAACTGTAAATCAATCCACGACATAATATTCGACATTATCGTTTATTAGTTAAGGGCTCTACTTACTTTAATTGGAATACATCAGTCAATGGTTTCGCCGGCCATCATCATATCATATACAGTACAGGATACCCGTTGTATGTGATATCCTCATACTCTTTTACTTCAACTGTGTAGCAATATCAACACAGGACATCACAACAAACCTGGTATCCCCACACCACCCCGGTGTGTAGCTAACAACACAGGATATTCCCCGCTGCCCGAAATACCCCAGTACCCTACGCGCCATGGTACCTAGCTTAATTCATATATTTTCTATATCACATCATCAATCACATCATCATCAATCACATTTTCATAAATCATTGACTGTGTTCCCAACTAGGTAAGCATCAACTTTTATCTCAATTCACGATCATCATTCTTTTCTTTATAATAATTACTTCCTTAATAATAGCTGCCAATTTGATTTCATACGACAATCAGTTATACGATCACGTAATCATACCACCCTCACGTCCAACCAGTACAAACACATATGACACATAATAACAATTCCACCGATTTTAGAGTAATCTAACAAATAATAAACAACTAATTATATAAGCAATCAATATACGAAAGCCACGTATAATAATATAAAGCCAAGTCCACGATTGCATCCAAGAAATCAATATATATAATATATACAATACTACACACACACACATATATATATAAATTCAATTAGTTATACTTACCTTAAATTCTCAAAATGCTTCGATTTCACGAGGGACTACTCAACCCTCTATTTTGTCGTCACGCCCTATAACAGAATATTATACGTATGATTAATATATATATAGAATATCATAAACTGTAAATAAAATATTATATAATTTTCGTACATTTTCTACCAATCTTTTAGTATTCCACTTATATTAAAGTCCAAACCCCTGTTCCATTTTATTTTAGATAACTACACTTTCTAAACTTCCCAAACATATATTTAATTTATAAACTAATTCGTAAGAATTCATTTAATCTAACACCTTATATATTTATAATTATCGTTTTTAATAACATCCGTAAATGAGATTATCATTAAAACCTCATCTTCTTAATAACATAATATTATTTAAATATAACTTTTCGAGACATTTCTATGAATTTTCTATCAATTTATCATTGCTATATAATTTAATTAAGCAACAATACATAGAATTACATATTTGGTTAATCATTCCGATGAAATTATGTAAATTAGCTATAATAATAATTAAATCTAACAAATCTAATATTTTAATTAACCAACTATATCATTTTTATATCAAATGTGATATTTAATATGACACTAATTTAAATAACTAAAATCATAAAGCACTTTGATTAAATAATATATCGCTCAATATAAACTATATTTAATAAAAAATTAATTAAATAATATAATTATGTAAATTATTAAAAATTAAAATATAAATCTTATCTCGCTGCGCGTCGACTGAAGCAGAAAAGGGGAAATTGCTTGAAATGGTTTGAGAGTATACATATATGTATATATATTATATGTTTATCATGGGGTGGGGCGGTGGGTGATGGCCCACCCCTCCCCCAATTCATTTTCCTCCTTTTTCCTTTCCTTTTCTCTTTCTTTCTTTATTTTTTTTATTTACTTTAAACTTTTATCAAATTATCCATTATGTCCTTTTTAATTTTTCTAATTAATATAATTTGCTTTCAAATATTATAACGAACTCCAATATAATCCATTCAAATTTTATTATATCCTAAATTCAATTTATAATTTATTTACTAGTTAAATTTAAATTTCTAATGATTATCAATTAGTCTCCAATTACATGAAAATTCTACGGATGTCACACACTATCCTCTTTTTCTTTTTTTTTTTTTTAGAATCATCTAAAACATCTTCTTCCTCATCCTCCTCATCCTACTTCTTATCAATATTATCATCAAAATAATGCTCAACATTCTCAAAATGATCACTGCTAACCTGATTTTTCAACCCATCCGTATTTATGGTTTAGACATTCGGTGACGAGTTAGACTAAGATTGAGAGTGACTTCCAATTACATCCATATTTATGAAAGATATATTGAGAAACTAATGTTTTCAATCTGCAAAGTATATGAAAACCAATACAATTTCTTTTTATAAATATGCATGTCAAATCACACACATAGATGGAGACGTCATGATGAAAGTATTTTGGAGAATGTTGTTTTATTTTGAACTTGATCCCTTGCACCATGATTTTGTCGTTTTCCAAGTTCAAGCAAAACAGACTTCTAGTTATAATCGAAACAAGTGTTCCCTAATTCATCTAATGCAGAGAAAACAAATTTAAAGCTTTCCTAATACCAAATCGAACGTCTAAAGACAAGCGTAACAGGCAAGGAACACAACAGCCTCAAAAAGCAGCAGAACCATTCCCTAGAAACTTATAGCTCCCCAACAAAAGTAAAACTGAAAGGAACGGATCAAAACTGTGAGGTTCAGGGTACCTAGCCAAACCCCGATTGAGATGGGACCTTATTGTCAAGGTCACTAGAAATAGGAAACTCTTAAGGCTCCCAGGCAAGCAAACAAACCAACAAGGTGCAGCAAGCCATGAAGGTTGAGAGATTCTTGAGAACAACAAAGAAACATCATGATCGCTAACAATTTATAATCAACAAACATTAAGGACAACATTGAGATAAGAATTTGGTAATTGGCTAATGATCTAATGTTTAACAAGAATCCTTTCTTATAATTACATAATAACATAAAAGTAAGCAGCAAGATATGTAACTGCATAATGCATATGGAGATCAAGCTGCATATGAAACAACTGCATATGGAGATCAAGCTACTCAAATGAAACCAAACTCAAGCATGTAAAAGATCAAAGTGAATGGTTATATTTCATGTATACAAATAGCTTTGTGCTTCAATTTGACATTTCAACAAAAACTTAGCATGCGTAGAAATTTACCTTCAAAATCAAAATGTAAAACAAACCCACCAACTGACCAAAAATCTAATTTCAACAAAAATACATCACTATTACATGATTACATCAACAAAATAACTCCAATCGTTGAAAAATCACCTGACACAATGCTGAAAATTGGCAAAAATAGCAAGCGCGGACTGTAGGTGAAGAAGGAGAGCTCATCGGCGTCTGGTGGGTGGCGCGGCCACAGCGACTGGTTAGCCGTGAGATGTCTGGTCAGCGATAGCAACAATGGCAGTAGCAAGAAAAGGCTTTTGAGTTTTGGGGAAGCAAGACAAGAACAACGGCAGCAGCAAGGGCCAAGGAAGTGGATTCTTTTTTTTGACATGGTGTTACCCATTCCCCCTTTTTGCCCTTCCCTCGATCAGGTTCTTCGGGCGGTGGCTTAAAACCCGAACCCGATTGGGAATAGTTGGATTTCGGATTAATCCGAACTCATAAAAAAACCCGAAAAAATGGATCCGATTTGTCTTTACCCGAATGGGTCGGGTCGGGACCCGATTAACCCGACCTGTTCGCCCACCCTTAACTGGAGTATTAGGTCGAGGAGCTTACCAGTTAGAAGATGCCGAAGGGCATCCTCTACCCTATCCATGGAGCATACACAATCTTAAAAAATTCTATGCATGATGACGGACATCTCTCTCAGCAAATAAGTCCTCATCAAAGACATTCCCCTAAAGAAATAAGTCCTTCTATAGGACATCCCTCTTAATAAATAAGTATTTCTGAAGGACATCCCCCCCTTAGAAAATAAATCATCTTCAAGGACATCCTCCTCAGTCAAAGTCCTCCCAGAGCACACCCTCAACAAGCACTATGGTACACCTTTCTCAAGTATCTCAAGTATCCTTAGCTTAGGGGCGTCCTCCACAAAGGTATGACATTCTTTCACACTCTCTGTATGAAATTAGGGCGAGGCACAAACCAACATAGGAGTAAGCCTTGAAGAAATGCACAGACATCCATCATCAGGGGGACCCTAAACCCTGTACGAAGCCCTCGAATGCCCTTCTTTCTATTTACATGCATATTTATTCCAACAAAATCCCATGTAAACTAACCCTATTTCTAGAGAAAAAAATGGCAATCTAAGGAGTGAAACTGATAGCACTCAGCAGAATACCTATAGATCTGACGTATAAAAGGTCCCCCTTCAGTCAGAAATACCCCAGCAGTCAGAGCAAGGAGATAGACAAATGATATAGCACGAATTAAATAATAAATATCAAAGAGGGAAGTGAAGGAGAAATCATGAAGTAACGTATTACGGCCCAAGCCTAAAACTTGCCCGAGGGAGGGCAAAGAAAAGCAAATTCAACATTCGACAAAAACAAGAAAAAGAAAATATTATTTCATCCACACCCATAGTGGGGGAAGGAGCAAAACAAGTGAACCAGTTGTTCCAAAAATTCGAAAAGGGGAGAGGGGGTCAAGTACATTTTTTCTTCTTTCACCCCATAGGCGGGGTCTTCCTTCTTCTCTTTGGTCTAGCTGTTAGGGTTGGGGGCATCTTGGGTTCCTCCATCAGCAGCAGGAGGGGCGTCTTCCTCCTTCGATTCTGACACTCCTTTACTCAAGGTGTCCCCCGCTGCAGAGTTAGTGTGGCTTCAAGGGAGGGGACCTCTTACCTCAGCCTCAACTTCCCCCAATATATGTTCCAAATCTTCCTCTGTAAGGACCCCCTCGAGTCAGTATGAAATAAGGCAGAATTGTGAATAATTGAAAAAGAAGGAAAGAAGGTTACCTAGTTCGACAGGAAAAGCTTCGGTCATGGGAACCGAAGGATAAACAAAGGGGTCTGGAGCACCATCCAACACAACTTCGAGATTGAGAAATAAAGGCTCTTCTCCAGTTGGGGGATACCCCAGAGCCATGAACTGCTCTTTATAAGCTATGAAACCATACACCAAGAAGGGCGTAGCTATCTTCGCCCCATCTCCTTGGAAGTCCACTGACTTCTTGAACTCCAGGAGACGGCTGGCCCAGTAAGCCTCCAAGTATCGTTGGCCCTCTTTAGTATTAGGAAAATCAAGTTTGGCCTGCTCAGCTGCCTTCCTAACTGCCTCCGCTTGAGTAGTAGCCTCCTTTTACAGCTTCTTTAAATCCTTTTCTGCTTGCTGGTAGTGACCCACAACCTCCTTCTTTGCCTCCTTCAATTCAACATTTCAGTACCCAATGCTCCACCTTGTCCTCCAATTTCCACCTCTGGGCATCCCCTGAGAGACAGGAGGGGCCCCCTGGGGGCATAAGAACTCCTCACATAGAGAGGTTGCCTGAAACACAAGAAGAAAATCAAGACAAGTACTTAAAAGAGCAAAATATGAAGCGAAAAGACTAAGAAGATATACCTTGACCAAGTATGTAGATATCATCCTTTCAGGCTCCTCTTGAGTAATGGATGCAAGAAGGCGTTTATCCCCCGAAGTAAGCATCCCCCTCATAAGCTCAACCACCATGGGGGAGTCCTTCTCCTTCTCTTGCTCCAAGGATGGGCGAGTGTACAAGCTGTTTGAGGAAGTGCGAAAAGATTTGAAGGGGACACCCCCCTCATCCCGAAGGGAGAAGGGGGAGGAGGTGTGCGGAATGTCTTGCAGAGCTGGTCGGAGGAGTGTCCAAAGGCTCATCTTGGTTTTCTTGGAAGAGGTCCCAAGCGTGGTCCCTGGAGCTAATGGAGCATGCCGCTTTCCTTTGGATTTACTGGAGGTCGAAGTCCCCTTAGAAGACCTGGATGGAGGGTTCCTTGCTGCATGCCCTCCCAAGACATTATCATGCATCAATTTGCTAAATATGATATCCGTTGTCAAAGAAAAAAGTGAAAGATGGTTATACTCATACCGGGATAAAAAATATCAAAATTAAGAAGAATATCAAACACCCAAGGGCTCCACCCGAGGTCTCAGGCCAAAATGTCCTAGGAGCCGCGTCAATCAAGGCTCGACAATCATAGGGTTTCTCATTAAACTCCTCCAACAAAGAGGAGAGGGCAACCGTCTTTTCACTAACATTTATAGCAGGAGGAGGGTTGTGTATCCAACAATCTGAAAAAGTCCAGGAACGAGGAGGTAATATATAGAAAAGACTATTCTTCTAGCGCTTTGGGAGACTGGGGACAGGCAAGGACACCCCTCGACAAGGGGAAAAACAAAAAACACCAATCTCCATACATTTTAAGTGAAAACATTGGGTGAAAGCTTTTAGGGACTAATTGATTTAAAGTCACTTGAAAAAAACGAGGAACATTGGCGTAAAAAGAAGGGATGGAAAAACGTAGACCTAACCCCAATTGTGAAGAAAAGAAGCTTAAGCAGTTTGGAGGGGAGGGGGAGAATGGGGACGACTAGTGGGTGAGGGGACATAAATAGTGAATGATGAAGGGACATGAAATTCCTTTCCTAACTGGAGGATGGTGCCGAGTTTAAGACAGGAAGGCCCCAGTCCGCTGGCGACAGGGACGTCTCCCTTTCCTCTTCTCCAGGGAAGGACCCCTCTTCCTCATTACCCCCATCTCCTCCTACTCGGAGGCCTCATCCAACAAATGATGGGCGGTAGGCAAGCTCCACCGTCAGCCACTTGAGGGTTTAGATGAGCTAGGGCCCATTCTCCTCAAAGTCGCCACCAAGGATCATCGCCTGGAAGAGTTTCCCTTACGAACCTAACTGACTCATCGGAGAAAGTCATGAATGCACAAAAAGAAAATATGATGAGGATGAAAGAGCTAAGGATGAAGATGGAAAAGTAGCACTTACAGACTTGGTAGAAAAGAGTAATCTCCAAAACTCGTAAAGTGGAAGGATGAGGAAGAGATGGGGGGATTATGCCTTGAATTTAGGAGAGTGGAAGAAGTTACCTCCCACGTTCACCTTTGTAACCGATTTCCACTGGACGGTTACAAAGGAGGGCAGGCGCTTGTAAGGGCGGTTATCAAATGCCCCCCCAGGGCAACAGTCATGATGGTTAGATTTAACCTTAGCCATCATTTCAACACTGACAAAGATACAGAGAGCGAAACTCAATACTTCAAAAAGAAGAGGGAAAAGAACAGAGATGGGGGACAATTGAGAATTACGGTCCTCTTGAGATAGTACAAAGAAGGCTCCCTCACATATGAAGGATCTCCTACTCTAAGAAGGAGTCCACGAGCACCCTCTTCCTTAGATGGGGGGACTGAATGATGCACATGGCCCATGGAGACCCAGCCCAAGAAGAACAACAAGGTTCAAGGCCACTCAATGTACGACTCAACGGCCCAGGAGACCCCCTAGCCCGAGATGGAAGACGAAGGCCCAAGGTATTCCTGTACCATATTCATAATATAACCCAAGAGGGAGGATCAGCTCAAAGGCCCACATTTGGCAATCTCCACGTGACAGGTGGCTAGCATTCTAGTTGGCCGCCACATCAAACCACGTCAGGCCTAGAGACACAATGCGGATAAGGGAGAATTCCATAAAGACCAGGATTCCTCGGCAACTAGGACTCCTGGGCAATTGAGACTCCCTGTTTGCGAGGGGTCTCCCCTAACCAGAAGATACATGATTATGGACACAGATAAAGGCAAAGCATGACTTATCTAACCACTCTTATCCTTTGCCCCTGAGAAGGAAGAAAAGAGTACAGACCCCCAACAGCACCCCTCTATAAATGCAGGTTTGGTCCCTGGGACTAGGGACACTCTATCTCTCGACTTTCAAGCACTATTATTAACATTCATACAGCACTCTTTCGTGAAATTGACATACTATCTCTCATAATCTGGTCATCATATCTTGATCTCTCACTATGTTTTAGTTTTTGTATTTATCTATTCTTAAACCCAGTACTAACTTGGACATCAAAGTGCTAACGTGTTATCTTATAGGTTCCCTTTCTTAGGATCTTATACTCGTTGACCCAGATCCAAAAGTAGTAGTTCAAGTTTGATAGACCTGTACTACTTTTACATGCATCAATTTTTATATTTATTTGAGAATATATATTTGTACCAAGATTATGTGCAAGTATTTGGATAATTTTATTATATGTTTACTAATTATAATACTACTAAACTAATATTAGACATATAATAAAAATAATATGAAATTGTATATTCCTAACATTAGATTAATTTAATGTAATATGCTTTTTAATTTTATAATTAATTAATTAATATTATTAATATATATTTTTTATATTAATTATTGATTTTTTAAATTAGAAATATGTTTTTATCAAATAAAAAATAAATCTCGTTTTTAATCTAATATAATTAATAAATTATTATTTTTTTAAAAAAAATAAGCTCGACTTTAAAATTATGTACTTGAGTATAAAACATTTGAGCTTGTTGAACTAAGAAATTTAATCATATGCAATAAGTGAATTGGAAGCATTATTGATTGATGTGTTGTGTTTGCTAGGGGTACAAGTGGTGGACTTCCCCCTTTCCCACATTTATTGTTTTCCAACCCAACCCACCCTATCCATATCCCGCAAGTTACGGTACGATTTGAATTAGACCAATCGGTTGGACAATTTGGTTGAACACCCCTAATCCAAACATATTTCTATTTCTATCACACATTTATCTATCAGCCTTCCATTCCCCTCCACCCTCCAAGTTAGAAGCCATGCCTCAAATCAATCACACTATGAAGTATAACTCTATTTTTAAGTCATAATGATGGACAAATCAAATACAGACCACAACTTCCACTTCGACATTCCTAAGGAAGACCATGATTTAAACTTGGTAAATTCCACAGTTGTCACTTTACAGTAATAAAATGAAGCATACAGTACAGGCTATGACATGCAGCCTATAACAGAATTCCTACTTCCCACAACCAAAAGATCGGTACAGAAATAGCCACATAATTGTTATCCATATATAAGAACAAAAAAAATTGCCTCTCCTGTCCTTGATGTGAGTTACCAATTTGAACAAGGAGAAGAGGAATGCAGTAAACGGAGACAGCAGAGGTATATTACATTATTGCTCAAGGTTGATTCCTGCTCCACCACATTTTATTTTTCCAGACACGCTGAATCAGCCTCTTACTTCGGTCTTCTTCTGTAGGGATACAGTATGTCATCAAGACTCTGTTTTATTTGATTCCCGACTTTACGTATGTTCTTGACTACGCCGTTTGCAACCAGGTTCGCATTTCGAGTAAACCTGCATTAGAAAAGAAGAGATATTCTGGTAGAACTCAATAATTAGAACGTAGACAAGCACAAGAAAAGGTTCCGTTAAAGTCACTTGGAAGTAAATAAAGCTGGACGCAGTTGTTTCAGGTCAAGCTTCATTGAATAGTGAGTTAGAAGCCAGCAATATTTTTCAGTTTGAGTTGAACTAGTCGATAATTCTATTACGATGGTTGTTGTAAAATAGGATTTTGTTGAAATTGTAATACTGCATTCAGGCTCAAGGTAAGAGCGAAGACTAGCATATAATTATGTGACTAAATACATTGGATATTTCTTGAACATTATTTAAACACGAAAGCCCATTCAAGATAGAAATGCTGGCAACAAGAGTTACAAGACTATGATATGCTCAAACCTGGTAGACAGCTACAAGATGGTAATATAATTGCAAAATGGAACATATAGGAGCTTGCCTGCTAAAAAACTCATCCCCCGTTGGATTAGTTGGTTTAGGTAATCGATGCTGAGGCAATCCATTGCCATCTGAGAGAAGCAATAACATAGATTATTTGAAGTTTTGCTCCAAGGTGTATCACAAAATAACCGTCGTAACTTCAAGAAGCAGCTCTAACTGGACCTTAAGCAAATAAATATCCTAGATGTATTCTATTACAGGGATATTATTTTCATTGTTCGAGAGATGTAATTCAAAATACAAAAGACTCTTTTACTAGTACTTCAAACATGGTCATGCCAGTATTACATATGGAAAGAGCACATATGCATTAAGAAAAAAAGAAAAAGGGAAAGAATTGAAAGACATTGTGCCTAGTGTGTTGGCATACACATGAAGCCCCTAAGTCAGTATTTAATCGAAATAGGGGGAAAAAGAAAAGTAAAAATCATGCATTATTTATCAGTACAAATTTCAGAAGGTGCAGACTAGAAGTGAAACAATAAATCAGCTTGATTATGCATTCAGTTTGAGAATAATCTTTATTAGAATAGACC
Organism: Sesamum indicum; assembly: GCF_000512975.1. Lineage (NCBI taxonomy): Eukaryota > Viridiplantae > Streptophyta > Magnoliopsida > Lamiales > Pedaliaceae > Sesamum > Sesamum indicum. The sequence goes on from NC_026153.1 coordinate 8,277,865, forward strand.
AACAGATGGAAAATGACTGTAGAAGATTTTGCAAGTTGGGAAACCAGACCAATAAATTAATGTTTTCACATTTGTTTCAAATAATCCGTACAACTACATTCATCATTAATCATGCCGTTCAATGATGATTGAAAACTTAAACTCACTAAGATTTTTTTTTTACTAAGAAACCAATATCATGAGGCATGTTAAGCACGGCCAAGTCCTCATAATAATTTCTGTGGAAAACTCCAATAGATTACATATTTGACCTTGCATATTTTCGGTAATTATAGTTTGTTCTGTAACTTCCGTTTGTTTTCTTCCAACAATATTTTCACTACCCCTTTCTCAAAACAGCAGAACAAAAATACTAATACTCTTGCCTCACTAGTTCCATTCAGTTCATTTTCTTTTTCAAATGATGGACCACCTAAGACGTCACCTAGTTTTTTTGAGTTCCAATTGACCTTCTTCTTGATACTAGCCTCGTGAATAGTAATCAATGAAGTGCTCCAACTAATCTGTGTCTTTAAGTCATGAATGAAGTTTGTAAATGACATTTCATCAATAAGAAACATAGAAGAGGATACCTTCTTTATTATGAATATGAGTAGAATCAGAAGCGTTAACTCTGCGATCCACTAAAACCTGCGTAAAAGGCTAAATAAAGTAAGTACCATTATATGTAGTAAGAAGAAGACACGAACAGCGCTCGCAAGACATGGTACTGATTGACATGAAAAAGTTGAAACAAAAAATTATGATAACCATCAAAATCCACTACTCTTTTGCATTCACCTATCACTAACCAATAACCTACATAGGGTAACTTATGAATGATCCTCTCTAACAACCAAAATGAGATATATTAATTATACACAAAGATATGGACTTTATTTTAAGTATTTGCATGTTTAAGTGAAAGAAACCAGTATGGTTTAGCCATGAACTCATGAACATGATCAATAACTTGAGTTACTCAACATGCTACCACTTAGAGAAGCATATGGATTTTGCGGTAAGTGTCTCAATCACTCAACAAAAGAGTATCTCAACTCAATCCAACAAAAGCTCAATGATTAGTAGAAGTGCTTTACCATGCAATTCTTCCCTAACCCACTACTATTCTTTCCCTTAATTAGAATTTCCTCAACATTCTTCCTTCAATCTGCAATTTGAACAAAACCTACTCACATACTTCCATCTCCTTGCCGCGATCTTGCTCCATGTTCCCAAAATTTCTTAAACTCTTTGCTCTTACTTGACCATCTAGTAGGCTCCTAAAGATTTTTCCATTCTCTTAATGTCAATTTTGATGGTAAATTAAAAGGCATGAACATAAAGTTTTCTTGGATAAAACATACACGGGACGAAATTACTACAATTTTTTTTCCTTAAATAAAGAGATAAAAACTCACACAACTGTTTCACTACAATCTTCCCATGCTTCAAAGAAATCAAACCAAGCCAGATAAACAATGCACTCTGAAAACTAACCTCAAGTCCTACGCAAACTGGCAATTCTGTTTGAGTCTGTCGCCCCTTTGAGGCTTGTTCTTTATGGTCCGAGTAAAGAGAATAGCCGACGCAGGCATATCTAAAATCTGCTAGGTTTCTACCCTCTTTAGATGCTTCCATTTCAGATTGTCCGACCATATGTTGAGGTACTATTCATCAAAAGAAATCAAATCCACTTGCAACATTATCTCCGGTGATTAATAGGAGAAATGGAAGAATATGAAATGGAATAACTTGGGAAACACATTACGTACATTACTCAATATGCAATCAAGCACAAGCCATAAAGTTTGAATCATCTCCATGATTTTCTCATGCTGCATAGAGTTTCAAGCATCCACAACAAATGCAGTAGAAACTTTACAATCATGTTATAAACACAAAATGTAGCACACAGACATCAACATCACCCACTCTCTAACACCCAGGTATCTAGTAAAACGTCAATCAGAATCAGGCTTTTTATTTTCTAGCATCTGTTCGATCAGATATATACTACTAGAAACACCCATGGTGGCCATAACTAATAAGCACATCTGTTGCCAAAAGAAAACACGAAAGCAAATATTCCAATCAATTGGGTCCGCATCTTCTTATTTCCATCAGAACTGTATAAAAACACAAATATTATATCCCACGCTAGGAGTTGCTATCTTTCTCTATATATGAAACCGCATCTACATAGAAACAAAATTCGAACGCCATAGAATTTCGAAAAGAAAAATCAAAGAAACAAGGAGGAAAAACCCAAAAACAAGGCGATGAAACAAACCCACAATAAAAGGAATGGTGGGAATCCAAGACCTCAAACATCAGTTCGGCGTTAACCGCAAAACCCCCAAAGAAAATAGGCCAAGCTGCGAAAATCAAGAACACGATAAAAGCAGGGGAAATTAGGGTTACCACTGGGAAGGGAACGGGTAAGGCCAACGCATAGAGGGTTCCGAGAATCGGCCTTGAAACGTGACGAATAATAGAGACACCCTTTGCATGATTTCGCCTTGTTCCCATTACTAGTGGCATCTGCAGGATTGGTATTCTTTGTTAAGGATGAAGGAGATGCGCTGCGATCGTTTTGCTTCAGCTGATTTGAGTCCTCCGCCTTCGAATTGACAGAAGCGATGATTGATTCAGCGGTAGGGGATTCTGCCATTTCCGCGCGTGGGATTCTCTTCTCCTCTTCGCCCTTCATTCTCTCTTCCGCCATAACCAGCAGTACCTGTGGTGCACTTGATTTCTTGTGCTTTTTGTGAAGAACCAAAGATAGTTTTCTTGCTTCTCCACTCCAACTAATTATATATACACTAGTAAGTGTGTCACATCTTATGGATGTTCATAAATTTTCATAAAATATTGAAAATAAAATATTTTCTTAAATTATATTAAGTTAAAAATTATCTCAAATATATATAAGATAATATATATTATATAAGATAAAAATAAATGAGAAAGAAAAACTACCAAAAATAGCTGTTTAAAATCATGATGAGTGGGTAAGTTAATAATAATTATTTAATTTAAAAAATAAAAATAATAATATATTAATTAATTGAAGCACCAATAGGCTTTTCTCGCTAATTTCTAGCGATTTCATTTCCAGTAGTGCTTCCTTAAGGTTTATAATTTTCTCCTCGGATTCCTTATAGAAGCTATCACGATCTATGAGTCCCTATTGCCTGAAAGACAAAAGAACTTTACTAAATTTTCTCTTATCCTGCATTTTTGGATGAGTTAATGTGGCATCAAAATCACCACGTTTGCTGCGAAAATTTATAGGCATTATCTTGTGAAATGGCTTTTCTCTTTACAACACATGTATATCACTACAACAGTTAGTAGTACATATTAACAAATTTTTTTGATTATCCTGCATCTATCTTGAAAATATTTTGAACGAAATTATTACCTAGCAAGATATCGGCACCTGTATCATGAAAGTAAATAGGAGGTGTTTTTACCCTAAACCAGGGTGATCCAAATGCTCCTCCGATCATGATCTTGGCTTCTCATATTTTCTTATTGAGTATCAAGATGTTTTGTGAAAAATCTCTTCCTGTAATAACGGGTAAGGTTTTCCTTGCTTCCTTAGGGAAAACTTCAAATTTTGCCGTGTAATTTTTTTATCCTGAATCAATATAAGCTGCAAAATACTCTGTCTTATACTGATCATATAACATACCAACAGATATGTAGATAGAGAAGGGACTCGCCATTCAATCTTTATGGTAACACCATCAAGACTAAATTCTATGTCGTTACCTTTTCTTCCCCATAGTTTATGATTTTCGAGAAAATTTAACCCCGAAGTCATAGTCCCCTTTTCTTGTCCTGCTACACCTGCAACTAGAATTTCATGACCTGCTATTTCTAACATGCCTTCATATTTACCAACAGCAGGTTGCTGCAAATGATATAAGTCATCACAAGGGAAAAAAATTATCTTTCTTAGTGATGTCAACTATAACCTGTATTTCTTTCCATCCTTCAGGCATCTAAGTTTTACATTATCTACCCTAATCTCTTGATGAGTTAAAGTTTTTAATGACTCTTTCTCTTTTCCTTTGTAGCCTGTAATCCTTTCTTCCGAAAAGGACATCCTTCTACAAAACTCAGTTCTAGAACTAAGTGTTCTATCTAAAATTGGGTGATCTTTTATGATAATATCAACACCACCTATTCTAGGTATCCTTATTGGATCTGGTGTCATTACTTAGTAAATTTCTTGAAAATTCTATGAATTTCAATATACTCTTTCCTAAGAAATAAATCTAAATGATACGTATTAGAAAGGGCATATGCAATTCTATAAGTTATAGAATATGGTCTATTACCTTCTTTCATTAGATTTTTTCTTTTAAAATCTTGGTGAAGGGTTAAGACTCTATTAAACTCTTGGTCTGCTAGGTTGTATGCAATCCTAGAATGAATACTTACTTTGTAGATTATGTGATGTTTCCTTTGATTCAGTCCTATCTTGTTCAGGACTTTCCCAATTCCTCCAATCCTAAATCCGTTATATGGGCTGAGGTTGGAATCTTATCGCATGATTCTTCCCATAGTTTTTTTTTACACCATCATTCTGGAAAAAAATCCTGACAGGCTTTCGGAGGTTTGAAGCCTATCCCCCTCGTTATAGTTATTCTGATTCGGTTGAAGATCCATCCGAATCAGTCTCCATTTCCTCCTCAAAGACACTTTCGTCTGATGGAAGATCTTCAAATTGGTAGATGGGTACCAAATCGCCATAGTATACTGTATCTAGAATATCATTCGTGGCTTCAAATTTTCTCAATTCACAACGTTTTTGCAGGCAGTCTGGAGATATTTGTCCTCTTGCCCCGCAAGTCCAGCAATTGCAGTCTTTGAAACTTTCATTGGTTCGGGTATGGGCCCGTCTGAAAGTTCTTCTTGTAGGGGCTCTTCCGGTGGACCTTGTATCTGTTCGTATAGATGAAGCCCTTGTTGGTCCTGTTCTCTATTCAGATTTATATGTTCTGGCTTTTGACTTGGACCACCATGATCTTCGTCGAGAAAAGGTTCTTCTAGAACTCCTAGGGTAGGAGTCACTATTTTGCTTCCTCCTTTTCCTCGGCTCGCTCGATTCTCTTATAATAGTCAGAAAATCGTTGTTATCACAACAGAGAGGAGTTCGTTTAATTTTACCTCTCAGTCTTTTTTTACTGGATGGATGCTTGATAACACCAATCCCTCAGTTTGTCTTTAAGGAAAAACATTCTCCTTTCAACTGAATCTAGCTGTCCTTCAGGTACTTTGTATGACTAGATCAACATTTTCCTCCATGGTCTACATATTTTTGCAAAGAACATTGGAGCTACTACTTTCGTTGCTATTCCATTCTTGAAGAAATACTTGCACAACAAATAGAAATATTCATCTACAGCACAAATACTTCTTAGTTCAAGGCTGAAGAGAGCTTTTGCATATTCTTTAGCCTTTTCTGCTCTACCTCATTTGAAGTCTCCATCACCGATGTAGTGTATTTTGATAAGCCTTCCTAGTCAGTCTACAATCGTGCCTTTTGGATCTCTGGCAAGGATGCTGGCTTTGGTATCTTCTGGGATATTACCCCATCCAATCTTCACAAATCCCTCCAAGCTCAACTCAACAAGTTTTATGAAGTTTTCCTTGTCGAACTCTAGGGTAGTTGTTGCTATCTTGATGGTTGCAACCTATCTATCAACTTTTCGGTATTTCAGAAATCGATAATATCTAGGTTAAGTATAGCGCCATATGGATGTTGGGGCTGGAGCATGGCTCTTACCCAAGGTGTATTTTCAGGCTCCTTTTTAGGATTTCTTCCTGGATTCTCTTTTAGCCTAGTTCCCACGAACGTCGGAGTGGCATTAGTGTGTAAATCCGCACTTTCTCTCATCGAATGATCCTGTGGAGGATCATTAGAACATGTACTTCCCGAACATGTACTTCCCTCAGGCAATGGTAATGCTGGAGTGATTTCATTGGTTTGGCAAAATTGACTAAATCCACAATCCCGAGTTGGGAAAAAGATCCCGTCAATTCTTGTAGATCTGATAGATCCGCTCTCATTACCTCCATCATTTTATAGATCTGATAGATGCGATAATCAGATCGTCTCTGGACTTCGGGTTTGGAATCTCCGTGGCCTTCCCCTTCTGGTGTGGAAGATGTACTGTTCCAAGGGTGCTCCTGATTCGATCTTGTCTGGATTTTGATATCTCAGGGGTTCTCCCTTTGGTTTCTCTTTAGATCTGCAATTTCTGACTTGAGATCTGTAAGATCCTTGTGTAGATCTAGAAGGAATTTAAGGATCTCATTTATCTTCTGGCTTAAGGTTTCTATTTCCATAGGTATATGAATTGACCTATGTCCATAGTTTTGAACTATCTTTTGTATTTCTTTCAGATCTTGGGAGATCTTCGAGGTATCCAGCTTGAGTTCTTTCCAGTCAGTTCCTTTAATCAAAATTTTTAGAACTGTAACTATGCAAGAATTTACGCGTTCCGCTTCTTTTGGTTGGGATTCTACCATGGACTTCAGTGGAGTATAAACGCCTCACCGTGTTTCCTAGTAGTATCTGTCGAATTTGAAAGTTCCTCAACTATTCTTGCTCCTCTTCTAGCGTGAGAAGATTTGGGTCAATCCTCTTGGGACCTTTGTAACATCTGTCAAGAATTTCCTTGAGAAATTTCCTTCTTTGTATTTCTAGAATCTAGAAATATTCCCTATTTTCTTTGTAACTCGAATTTTCGTTCGATTCAATTTGCTCTTAAGAGCCTCCTCTATTAGTGGATAAATAATATCTAAATGTAATATAAACAAATATTTTTTCAATAAATTTAGGCCCTAATACCATTTTAGGCGAGCATTAACAATAAAATGCAAATAGATATGGATTAAAACTGCTCTTTAAAAGTAGTATGGGGGTAAAATTGTTCAAAAATCCGTTAGAAGACTAAAAATAAGCCATTTTGAAAGTTACTGAACCTAAAAAATATGAGCATAGTTATCAAACTAAAATTAATATTTAGGCATATTTAGCAAACTAAAATATTTTCCCTTTCTTTAATTAACCTCTTTTTTAGTCCTAAGTCATTTCTAATGTGACATTTTAGAGAACTTTAATTTTGTGCTGTCAATAATTTTTTTCATAAGTATTTAAATTTAAATAAAATTAACTAATAAAAAACTAATTTTTAAGATTAAATTATTAGATGCACATGTTTGGGTATGGCAGACATCTGAATTGGTTTGATTATATGATTGATTTAAATTTGACTAGATCTAATCATTTAGTTTAGGATTTCTTTGAATATATATAATTTAAATTGACGAAATTAAGACTCCATAAATGTGTATGTGTGGGTATTTGTCTATTCTAATAATGATTGATGATTTGTTGTAATAATAGTTATTTGTTAGTTATACGTACATGACATTGTTAATTGATACATATTGATAGTTAATAATTGAATAATGTAATTGTAATCGATTCCTAAAAATTAATTGTTTCTTTGTTTTGTATAATAAAAGACAAAAAGGAAAAAAGCATGGAAGATTCTTTTTTAAAATGTGAAACAAAGATTTTAAAAAATAATTTTAAATACCTTTATATGAAAAGAATTTAAAATTTATTATTTTTTTCACAAAGTATAAATTAAAATAAAGGTCGAAAATTTTGAAATACTTTGTTCAAGAACTTGATTGAGGATCCGTTTAGAAATAAAATGAGAAGTGGAAGGAGGAGTGAAAAGGCAAGAAAAGGGAAAGAATAATAATTTTCTTTCAAATTATTTGGTAACATAGACGAGTAAATCTCAAACACTTTTTTGTTTGGCAAGAGAAAATAGATTAAAAAAAAGACTATTTTGTAGTTTTACTGATTAATTCTTTCACTTTATTTTATATAACACCAGAAAAAAATTACTATTAACTACAATATTAGTAATTATAGTTAAAAATTATGGTAATGACTACTATTAATAATTGTTAAATAAAATTGATGGAAAAAACTAATTTTTTCATTATGAAAAATTATTTTCCATGGCTAAGAGCTATATATGGTCAAAATATTTGCCATGAAAAATGTTTTAACCACCCTCGCAAAAGTCACGCCAACAACCATTGCCTGGTTGTGGTTAATAACTATTTGCTATGACTATTTATTATCAATCATGGTCATTAACTACAGTTAAATGCTATAATTCTTCTAGTGTTAGAAAATAAACAAGTTAATATTATATTAAAATAATTTTACTATATAAAAAAAAATTAAAAATCTTATTAGTAAAAATATTCATCAAACAAGAACAAAAATATTTTTAATTAATAAAGATATTCATCAAAATGAGTATTGTGCATTTATTTTAAATTATTCAGCTTAACTAATATAAAAGTTGCTACTAATGATTGATGACGTAGTAGTTTTTTTTATGATTTGGTTATCTTTTTCTAGAAAATTATATACCGGTATTATCAATGGGAAGAAAAAAAGAATTAGAGAAAAATTATATATGTGGATAATAGAGTAAATAAAAATAAAATATATATATTTTTGTCTTTCTGGCCAAACAAAATTGGACGAAAAAAGTGAAAGTATATTTATATATATTTAGTCCAAAATATTTTTTACTTTCACTTTTTTCATCCAATTTTGGACTAAAAAAATAGACACCAAAAGGGTTTCATATATATCCAGTTCTATTTCCTTCCAATTATTCTCCCTAACCAAACACCGACTTTTTTCCATACATTTATTGTTATTTTATTTTTCTTATACACCAACTTTTCGCCCTAACCAAACGAACCCTAAAAGTTGAGTCTGGGGGCAATTAACTTTAAGAGTTGTCTTTGCTATTCGATATGTGATCATGATAAGTATATAGAAAGCTGGATACGAGACCGTATGGGGTTAGAGCAGCTTTCCTTAGAGCAGAATCGAAACAAAAGACGTCAAAGGTGGACTATTTACCGTCCTATATAGACGAGATGGCTGTGATTGCTAAGGAGTAAGTGTGAAATAAGACTGTTACTTATGACTTAGCAAGAGTATCCTAGACGAACCCGACAATTGCTCCATCTAAAAACACTCAAGGTGACTTGTTCGCTGCATAAATATAAAGGAATATAGGAATAGATAAGGTACGGACAAGTAGGTAATAGCAAAGGGAAGCCTTGGCCCCTCTTTGATGGACGACAAAGCTAGATTCGGACGTTGGTTCGAGGCCTCATGTAGTCCCAGTACTTTACGCTATAGTCCTAATGCTCGTACCTAGCAGCCTAGCTCCCAGAACTACTTTGTTTAGGATGGCTGAGTAGCTCATTCGTGTTTTTGGCAATTGAAGAAGTGATCTTCCAAACAAAATTATGGAAAGAACACTTTCGCTAATTTAAAGTCTTTTCACTTTTTGTCCCATTAGTTATGAGATTTTTATTTTTTGTTTTATAACTTTAAAAAAGCAGCCTCTTTGATCCCGACACCTTTTCGTTAGATATTTTAATAAAAAATGTTATGTACGTGGCATGTGATCATTAAGATTTTTATACCTTTGATCCCATTAGTTACGGATTATATACTTTTGTTCTATAAGCTATGAAATTCTTATTTTTTGTCCTATAATTTTTAAAAAGTAGCACTTTTGATCCCATGTACTTAACAACCATGTGACCTTTTTCTCTAAATATTTAACAAAAAGTGGTTATGGAATAAAAAATGCTACTTTTTAGAAGTTATGGGACCAAAAGTAAGAATCCTGTAATCAACGGTATCAAAAATGAAAAAAGATTCTAAATTATAGGACCAAAAATGCTATTTCTCCACAAAATCATTATAAAATATTTTAAAATTTAACCATGAAATCTATCAATCCATACACAATGTACTTTATTTTGAATCCAAAAATAGCATTTGTAAGTCTAAATATTGCGAGATCCCGCGGATGTCCAGAAATGAGAACAGAGGCACAGTACAACAACGATCATACATTTGCTGTCTGATAAACAACAGTTTCTGTTAATACATCGAGTCCGTACATCATAAAACGTAAAGGGAACTTACAACATTCATGACAACATGAGCAAACATGTGCAAACCTAAATGTCGACAATCGCCAGAGAAAGAGAAATCTCTTGAATGCTCCGTTTGGCCACAGTCGACTTTCCTGATATGAACTTATGCAGACGTTCAGACATATTTGCTATGACTGATCATAAGCAACATTCACGTCTAAATTAGGAATCTTGACAGCAGCAACAATAGTTTCCTTCGGTTAACAATGCACTATATACAGCTTCACTCGGAAAATCCCTTGTTTCTTTGTTTTTGCAACTAGGTGGAAACTGCAACACATGCTATGATTTCACAACTTTCCGGTTGAAAACGGGATAGTAAGTATCAAGCTCGAGTTGTTCTAGGATTTGCTGTGTTCTCCATAGATAAGAGGAGTGACCCTCGATGACTTCAGTTACGTCAACCTGTTTGGGTCGAACGGGAAGGGGCATGGGAAAAGTCAAAAGTTGTACGTATGACTATTTGGAATAATTGCATTGACACTCCTCAGGTTTAAACGTACTATTATAAAGGAATTCCTCGTTTTTGAAAAACTACATCGATGCCGGTGTAATCATGTTTGACATGCATATTTCTTGACCGTGGGCCATGCAGTGTAATTTTAAGGAAAACAACGGAGATTTTTGTAATATGCCTAAACCTCAAGGGTGTAAACGTAATTATATTTACCATTTTGTAGCATAAAATGATCATTAAAAACAGCAAAAGATCAAATACGAAGCACTGTAGAAATGACATACGTTTTCAATGCCAGGGACATTGACGGGTTGAATTCCAGCCAATCCTTGGGTGAGAAGACTGTGGAAACGTAGAGCATGGCAACGTTAAATCAAAAGTTCAAGGGGAATATGTAAAAGAATGTGCAAGAAGAGAATCCCACTTTCATTTCAGAAGAATAGTGAAAAATATTTGAAACTTCTGGTTTCGAATTGTAAGAGATGCATACTTCGCACGAAATGCAATTCCAAGCATCCAATCATTTGTGGAATATGCATTCACATATCTCCCAGCCACCACCTGCAGAGAATAGACAACTGTCATCTCCAAACTGCATTGAGACCCTAAGTGAGAAGGGTGTTTATTACTTGAAAAAATTAGAAAGATAAGATTTTATGAGCCAAAAAGTCGTTTACGACTACCTTTCGAGTAGCTTCCCAGTCCATGTCTTTAATGGCTATGGGAGCTCCAAGAAGAACAACTCTTTCCACAATTCCAGCTGAGGAAAATCCAAAACAAGAATCAGTTTGCAGAACATGTCACTTGAATTCCCTTAATATGCCTAACACCCCCCCCCCCCCCCCACCCCCCACCCCCAAAGGAAAACAAA
>NC_026153.1:8289284-8306424 GCF_000512975.1 Sesamum indicum
AAATCCCAATCGCCAAAGGAAGAATGACCAAATCTGAAACATTAGACAAAATTAAACACACGCTGCCAGTAGTTTGATGGTCGGGGTTGTCATTTAGAGTAAATCAGTCAAGAAGAGAAAAACAAAAGTCAAATTTGTCCCAGGGACCGAAATAGTAGAGTTGGGAAATATATTAGAAAAGTCTGATCTGCAAAGCGGCAAGAACAGCATTTTGGATATTGGAATGTACAGTTGGAAACTAAGTTGTATCTGACTGAGAATCCAAAGTTAGCAGAGGATCGTACTCATAAGGTTGAGTTACATTCACTGAATCAATATCGAAATAAAAGAATGCAAACTTCACATAAGAACAATGCCGCAAGCAATCTCTGATGGTCATCTTTACTTTCCCCTGCAGTCCTACACTGTGAGAGAACGCTTACCATTAGCTTCACTTTCAGACAAAATCTGGAGGCACCTGAAGATCACCCTTGCTCCAAGAGAGAAACCTACAAGTGTCACGGGCCTGGAAATTTGAGGATGACCGTTAATTTAAATGGAATATCTGTGGAACCTCAATCTATTGGAATGGAGTTGAGTAACAATTATTTGTGGTTTCTTTTTCAGTTGGTCTACCTCTGCCCTTGCAATCCTTTCAGTAATACTTCAGCAAGAAGCTTCCCTGCTTTATCAGACCTACAAAATATGGCAGCAGGTCAGAGTTTTTCAAACAAGAAAAATAATGTTAGAAGAGAAAGGACAACCGTGAATGAAGTATTTAGACAAAATAGCAAGCTGGAACCTATCTACGACTCCGTCAAATGCTAAAATTTACACACATCCAGCTAATAGAATCTCAAGCCCCCAACCAGCAAACAATAAAAGTAAAATAAATAAAGGGAAAGGAAAATTAATAAAGAAAATTATTTTGGCGAGACTTGTTTCCCAACATATAACTTCAATCTTGGTATCAAAAGTAACCCAGCTAGAGGATATCTGAAAATCTTTCCAGCCTTCTTTTCTTACTGTGACAAATCAGGTAATATAAATATTAGTCTGTAGTTTCTCCCCCTTCCATCATAATTCATAAGTACCTTCCTGACAGTAAAGTAAGAAGGAAAACCTGTTCAAGGCAATTGACCATTTGCTGTCAATAAAATCCGTAACAACAAGCAACGTTGCTGGCCAGGCCAGTGCCGTCAAAAGACTGCTTAGTACAGTCATCATAGCACCTTGTTTCATCAATTCCATGGCAATTCCTGCAGCAAGAAGTAACCATGTTTATTTTATTGGGCAATCTCCAGGGAATATAGCTAATAATGCTTCATATTCAGCTGCATGAAAAAATCCTTTACTTGAAGTAAGATAGTCTTGAATAGCGGTGCTTACAGCGATCAGATGCTTGGACTCCCACTGCAGTACATACCTTAAAAAGATTACAAGTTAAAAAAGGAATGTCAACATCATGAAACATGTTAGGTGAACATTGTAAACTTATACCATCCATGCTGTGAGAAGACTGACTTGTGAAACGCTGAATTTGGTGTTTATTGGTTTTTTGCCAAGTTATTCAATTTCTTTATCAGGACAGGACCCAACCAATGTAGTAACTTCTAGAACTTTGTTGAAGATAAAGGAAATATAGGCATGTCAAATTTGTTATACTCAACCACTACTGCAAGGTGAAATCTAAATAAGGAAAAGTATAAGATGAGACTCTACATCACTTATGAGAATGAAAGTACAGGAACAAGGTGGTTACCTTTCCAAGTTATCATGTTGCCCCTCCCAAGGTCTTACAAAGTCTTCTTCCTCAAAAACAAATCCAGATACTGAAATCTCAACCCCTAATCGCTGACAAGAAACCACAAAGAGGAAACGGACGCAAAGGCACATAGACACATTTCAGCAACATAACAAGGTAAAGAAAACAGTTAATGCATTGCTATAAGCTCAGCAGCAATGACCCATTCACATTAACAAGACAAAAGGAAGATAAGGCATGAAAATATATCCAAAGCTTTTCTTTACTTTCTAATTTACACAAAGCTAAAACCTCACTCCTTGGTTATGGTTTTCCCCTATTGCTTTGAACTCAAATTCATCAACTTCTCCAATTCTCCTAGCCATTTTGCTCCCTGTAAGTCCAGCTCCAGCAGCTGGTTCAATTAAAAGTTAACAAGATATAGATGGATAACAAAATAGTATATATGCAATCATTTTCTAATGTAGAGAGCCCATTCAAATTGCTCCCCTGAAGCAAGCAAGGATTGAAGAAGCAAATGCACCCTAGAAAGGTCTAACTCAGAAAGAAACTCCATTGCTGTGGCTGAATGTAGTTAAATAAATTAAACTGCATCCTGTACCTACCACCCAATGAAGCTGCAACTGCGACAGAACCTGCAACACTTCCAGCAGCAGTAGCAACAGCAGCAAACCCACTTGCTCCAATAACAGGGATAATAGTCCCCAATGTAGGTGCTAAAGCACCGAATCCAGCAGCAATTGCAGGAGCAGCTAAACCTGTTCAAATATGATGTAAACAAACCCACAACCAAAACTTACAACTTACGGAAAAAATTTGAGAAGCTTGCTGGTCACCTGGAAATGCAAAACAATAAGAAAGATAGAGTATGACATACCTCCAGTGATTGCCATCAAGGCTCCTCCAGTTAAAGCAGCAGCACCAATGATACCTCCACGTTTCAATTTAGCCCATGAGCTTTCTGGTGAACCGGCTACTTCTTTCGATGAGTCCACTTTTAGAAGAGCCATCACAGAACAAGCAATCATGGTTTCAATGGCTTCCTGCAAAAAGATCATTTCTTTTTTCATTATGAAATAATAGCAAACATGTGAAAGGATCCAAAGTCATATCAGTATAAAAGACAGGCAGTTAAAAAAGCAAAGATCTGTCAACAGCATCTGATGATAAAGCTTGGAGCTAAGAGGAGTAGACATGACTTAGCGTGAAGTCAAAAGATTTAATTTGAGTGTGCGTCAATGTGAACATTCTCTGAGATGGGTGATAAAATGAGAACTCAAAGACCAAGACAAGCATATTTCTGAGATGGAACTATGAGATGTAACAGCCTAATTTCCTCACGTATTTCGCTCTTAGAATATTAAGGGAAAACATCAATAACAGGACACACTTTCCTTAGGAAGAGCTGTCAATTCAATATCAATTCTTGATTTCCTCCCAGAAGAATGACCAGGGAACTTAAGAAAAGAATAAAATATTCCTACACTTAAATTCAACTGCATAAACATCCTTATACGTAAAAAAACATAGGGTAAAGAATAACCAAGATTTACTCATATGTATCCAGTATCTGCATGAGATATTTCTTCTCCAATCTGAGTAAGCTTTTAGGCAATTTTATCAGCCTGATAGCAGTTTTTACGGATTATAGTGACCTAAATGTATTTCTTTGCTTTGTGTTTCAAAGATTTAATTGCACATATGCAGTTCAATTTAACTTGGACGGAACCAAATACCAAATAGTTCCAGAGAATCACTAACATCTCCAACAATGAGAACAATATGAGGCACACAGTTAACATCTTCTCTTTACTCTTCAGCCGTAAGTTGCTATTACTACACATGCATTCCTTGGCTAATCCATAAGGGATAGTGCAAAGCACTGCGAAATCCATCCGTTAACAGTTTAACATATAACAATATCCCACAAAAAGTCCCAAAGACAGACTTAAAATAGATTAATGGAATAAAGCTAAACACATCAAACATGCGCGCAAGCGTGAAAACATACCATTTTTTTCCACTTGACATCGAACCAGGTAGCTAGCAACCTCAATGCCACACGATGCCTGGCATCATAGCCCTTTCTTCCCCTGGTGAATTTCTTATTGTCTTCAGGGGTATCAGCTAGACAAGCTGAAAGAAGTTCATATAGCACTGTCAGTTTCCTTGGGTAACTAAGCATTGTTACCTCTTCCAGTGGTTTTCCAGCAGACTCTTTCATGGATTCTGCAGGGGCTTCCTCTACAATAGATGTAATAGCATTTATTTCCTGCCGACGATCACTAGGTGTATTACCCTCTCTAGGTTCTGACTCTAGCTTCTTATCGGGAGGTGCGAACTTCTCCCTGCAAGCATTTTCATATTCACGCTGCTTTTCCTTTTTGGACTTATAATCATCAGGGCTCTTTTCCATGCTCAAACACATAGCATCTATAGCAGCTGCTAAAGCCAGTTCCTTATCAACAATTTCTTCAGATATGTTGCCACTTTCCTCAGAGAGTAACCTTAGAAACTGATAATAGAGCAATGGTTTCATCATTAGATATCATATCCATTCATGCTGCTACATATCCTCGGCACTTGATAAACTATATAAGTTCGACAGTAACCTCAGCAGCTATGGATTCCTAATGCACATAGCAAGCCATACACTCAAGTTTCTAACACCACACCAAGAGGACTTTTACAAATATTGAGATATTATGGATGATGCCATGCAGAGCATAAATTTATCACAAAAGAATGATGGTCCCAGGCTTGTGAAATAGGATGACCTTCAGAAAAAAGTACACTTCCCAAAAGTAAAATACTAAAAATAAAATGCCGTGAACTTTGTTAGGCAAACTTGGATTGCTCTATCTGAAATTCTGGCATGCTTAAAATAAAGATGCACTGCTGACTAAGAATACACAATCAGCAAGAACAAGATCGGTATTCCGATTCCCTTAAATAGTAACATGAACTTCACTTACAACCCAACGAGTTCTATGTATATTTATATGATACAAAAATCTTGAAACAACAAAGTTCGACATCGATTAATGAAATATTTCCTAGGATTAAGTTTGCAACTAACTCAACCACATTTGGCATAGCCCATTTTCTGCCAAATCGAAATAATCCATTGCTTTTACTCCAAAATGTAAATCTGCGCATTACCACACCTATTTTCTGAAGAACAGGCTCTTGAGGCGGAAAAACAAACTAGTAAGATCAAAACCTTCAGATAGAAATTAAATGAGAAGACAATATGTAAGAAAGAAAAGAACTAACAGCTCCAACATGATGCTTGGCTGGTGAGTACGCCACAGTTTCCTCCAGCGCCCCCCAAGCTCTGCTATCAATTTCTAGAAACCTATAATTACATACCAAAAGTCACCTATTTCCGCATATACTTGCATAAATACACAAAAACAAAGAAGAATGTTTGGTACTTGAAGACGGGCCGAAGAAGGCCGGCGGACTGGTGAACCCACAGCTGGGGGTCATCAGACACAAAATCAGAACTACTGCTAGTGCTGACGCGTTCCTCCGGCGGGTCGCTGCCGTCGTCGTCGTCGTGGGAGGGAAACCCCAAAGGGTGAATCTGGTGGAGCTGAGCCTGGTGTAGGGCCAGAGCGAACAGTGCTCCGGCAGCGTACTTCTGCGTCGACGTCAACGTCGACGAAGATGACGACATCCCCCTTCTTCCGCTCCTTATTTCTAGCTCAAAATCAGCAAAAGCATGAATTATATTTGCATCCCAGAAATGAAATCACTCGGGCAATTTATCAAATATTAGATATATGGTACTCCGCTGAAAAATTTTACTCGGACGGGCGGCTCTTTCAGTCTTCGTTCTTGTTTTTCATTCTCGCCTTTCCCTTTGCTCTTCGACAGTTGAACTGTTGAAGGAATTAAGGCAGCACTACGGCGTCGTATAGCAATACATGTGATGTGTTCTTTGTTCGTACATGTGATGTTGGAATATGCATTTTCCTTTTTAGGAATAATTATTACACTCTCCTCTCTAACATTTGATGTAATTATATATTTTTTATATTGTAATTTTAAAAATTATATTAAATGTCACTCGTAATATCACACCACTCTCTCAAATGTGTTTTTAACGATTACATTCCCCTATCTTTAGATTTAGTGTAAATATACATAGATTTTTTATAATTTGAAAAATTATTTCTAATATTTCTAAAATTTATTTTTATCTAATAAATAACTTTATTCGTTAGTCAAAATTACAACATTTACTGATATTAACAAAAAATTAGAAAAAAATTATATTTACCTTCAATTGACTTATTATTGATTTATTACAAGTCAAATAAATATTTTTATGATCAAATTAGACCCATATGTCTTCACACGTTAATGCATGTGATGAGGCATCTTTCACTGTTATAAAAGTAGTATATTAACAAAAAATTAGAAAAAAATTATATTTACCTTCAATTGACTTATTATTGATTTATTACAAGTCAAATAAATATTTTTATGATCAAATTAGACCCATATGTCTTCACACGTTAATGCATGTGATGAGGCATATTTCACTGTTATAAGAGTGGTTTTATTAGAAAAAACAAGTCAATAATAAAGTCAATTAAGAGTATATATCCATTTTCATTCAATTTTTTTTGTTAATACCAACAAATTTAGTCACATTTAATATTTATATATATTTTATATTTATAAAGAAAAAAATATAATATATATATATATATAGAGAGAGAGAGAGAGGGGGTGTGAAGTTAACCTAAAGCAATGAGCAACATACCCACTACAGGCCAAACAACTACAGGAAGTGTAATGAACAACACATCATTATATTTTCTTTCCTTACAAGTATAAAATTATTACATAAAAATGTTTAATAACCAGTAAAATTAAAATTTATGTGATTTTTTATTAACATTAACATTTCTTTTCCAAACCATAATAAAAAGAGTCAGGTGGAAACAATGCTTTTTTTTAGGGAGTGTAAGTATAAATTTGAAACTTTTTTGGGTAAAAATGTAATTTCCATTTTTAAGGAAGGTCCAAGTGAATTAACCCCTAAAAAAAATTAAACATACACACATCGAATGTACTGAGATCGCTACTTTCATACACCTAGTTTACATACTTGATGGCCAAAAAAGAGTAGACCTCAAAACACACTACTCTATACAGCAAAAAACAACCACTATTTCCAATCATCAGCAGCTAGTTAACAACACTTCTCCACAAACACCCCAAAACCCTCCCACACTCTTGATGGCTTCAATATCTGCAGAAAGGTTGCATTTCTTCCACTATATCTTCGCACTACTATTATCTCAGGCTCAGCAATGCTTAGGCCTTTCAGATTCTCTGTTCAGTAAGTTATATGAAACTCATACAAGGTACAAACAGGTAATCACTAATCAGTGTAGAGAAGTGCAGTTAGCTACTCTCTACCTGCCTAATAACAATGGTTACAAAGAGTCTCACCGTACTGGTAGACCGTTGATTGCCCTGCGCCCTTCAGCATTTGGAAAGAGAATTAGAGGAAAGCAGAGATCTACTACCACAAGAGCTTTATACCATCACAAGAAACCTCATCAAGTGCAAATCTGCAGACCTCAGTTGAGATGGAAGAACTTCATTGCCTTTGCGGGAAAAAGTACAGTGGCAGATGAAATACACAAAACGAATAACATGTTTGTTTTTAAAATAGACCTACAAGAGTTACTAATATATATTTGAATTACTCACTACGCGGCTCATGATCCTTAGGTTAAGTGGATGCGTACTACAAATCTACACCCACAAAGTTTACTGTAACATTTAATTATACAAAAAATTATCTGCAATGGATTGCTGGGTGACTAAGCCGTTATGGGTGTAGGTAATCGCAGTATGCTCCCTTTTTGCAGTGACCACTTTCAAAGAATTTACATACTCGCTGCCCTTTCGGGAGAGGCCTGGAATATCCTCCACCACCATATGGTTGCCGACTCCATGAGGGCCTGCCCCTCCCAAATCCTGAGTCACTACCTTGATAACCCCGCTCTCTAGGGCTAGTAAACCTTTCGCCACCATATTTGCGTTGGCCATCCCATGGTAGACTCCCATTTATCGGGCTACAATTTATGTTTGGGTTCACCCAGGCTGTCCCAGGGTTTGAGCCCCAACCGAGGTTTGCCATTCCCTGAGCAGGTCCTCCAAAGACAAGATTTACATTACCCTGAACCGTCACAAGATTAATGTTGCCATGCACATTTCCCCAGCCAGGGTCCGTAATATCTGAGCCAGTGGCAGGAGCCAGCGTTGTCCCAACCATTTCCTGACTTTTGTTTGGTGCAGCAGGATGAAACTCTGAACCAGCATCCCCCGAACAAACAGGTGCATTAGTTTCTCCCTCACTACTTGCAGATGAATGTACACTTGACCTCTTAAATGAATCAAAAGCATCTATTGGAGATGGCTCAACGGGTTTGCACGGCACTGAGGACTGGGAAGTCAATTGTATCTGCTCAGTGGAGCTCAAGGCATCACTTTTTCGAAGATCATGTGTATGGCTGAAATCCTCAATTGTACTAAAGCAATCATCTTTACAGTCCTCCATCAACTCCCTAGCAAACTTCATAGCCGAAGTAGGTGAAGGCAAGGCCCCTTGCGATTCCATTGCATCAACTTCGGCCAACAAATCTGATACTGATTCCTCACCCAGAGCATCAAACTCAATTGGCTCGTTTAGAATTGCCAGCCAATTTGGTATATTTGATGCAGGATGGGATGGAGAAGCATGAGTAAGGTTGTGACTATCTGAAATTGAGGTAGCAACATTCTCAGTTGAAACTTCAGGAGGCTTGGATGAAGATGCAGAGACAAGACCAGAATCCCATTCCTGGGCAGATGGTTTTGCAGGTCCAAGGGAATATCCACACCATTCATCAGCTACTTCATGAATTTGCACGCGACCCACCATTAGACTAGAAGCAGTGCTCCAGCTTGGTCCTGAATTTTGCATAGGAAAATTTGTTACCCCAGATTGCTTGGTCTCAGTTGCCTGACCTTGCTGATCTTCATTGTTAGATCTTGGAGTAGGCCTCAGCAGCTCCAGAAAACCAGAGTTTTGAACATCCAAAGAGACAGATTGCTCATTTTCAGCAGTCCTTGGGGTAGGACTAGAAAGATCCAAGACATCTACTTTCACAGCTTGGTTACTTGAATCAAATGACTTTGATACAGGTGCAGGAGCAGACTCAGATTCCATATCATTTGAGCTCAAATTAATATTTAACAATCTTAATTTGTCTTCAGAAGATAGGCCTACTCGCTCCTCATCATTAGATTGATTTTGAAATTTATGTTCACTAGTCATCCGGCTTGCAGTCAGCCCACTTGAACTCTTTTCTCCATCTTGTGAAGCATGGTTGACCTCATCACTCTCTTGGCCTAGATCAGGCAGAGCCAGATCCGTCTCTGAGCTTGATGAAGGAAGCAGATTACGTACTTGGACATTGTCAGCGCTAGAATTATCATCCTTAAGCAAATCCCAGCAGCGTGGCCAGGAGGAGCCAGACTCATCTGCCCTCATAAGTCCAATATTATGGTCAGAAAAAACGCTCGGATTATTAGACCAGGCTGCCTCTGTTTGTTTACTATCTCCACTGGTCCTGCTCGTACCCGCACTAGCCCCTTGTTCCTGTGACCCTGAAGAAGGTTTATGCGACAACTCTGATGTTCTATGGAATAGCCCATCCAGCGCATCAGTCAGAAGTAATGAGTCATATTGCTCATGATTTGTCCATATCCTCATATCAGGTGGAAATAGTCCAGTCGTTCTCCATTTCCGCAGCTGCATCATGGAAAATGGTCCTTGAATCTTACCATTAGGATCACGATAGTGCCACAAATTCTCAGTTTCAATATTATTAGAAAGTGGAGAGTTTCCCACGCAGGCAGTTGCAGTTGCAGTTGTAGTCTCTAGTCCAGACCTTTGCATGGCTTGATCATTCCTTCCATCAATTGCTAAGTTAGTGCTGGCTTGATCCATGTGTTTGTCTGAACTATTTGATCCATTAGCATCTGTTTTCTCTATCAGTCTACTGTGCATATGGATGTATTGCTCTTCTTTACCTGAGGAAAATAATAATATAAATACCGGTGATAAAATTGGCATGAAATCAATTTACCACCAACCTATCTACTCTATTTGTTTTGTTGAATGTCACCTTTTTTATTAGGAGAAATAGGCTTCCTTTCGTCTCTAGCAAATCCTGAGTAGCTTGGCCTCACATATTCTGCTCCATAATAAGTGCAAAATCACTAAAAGTCCTAACTAATGAAGGTATTAGCAAATGCAACAACTCATAGAAAGACATTTCCAGGACTGCAAAGTCCCATGATATAGGTACCTTTTGTACTGTTCTCACCACTTCTGACATCTTCTTCTGATTCATAATCTGGACTCATTTTTCGATCAGCATGTATTTCTGGTACTTCAGAAAGTCTGCGCTGGTGCTCCTCAGGTGATTTTAGCAGCTGTAATTTGTCTGCATATTCTCTAAGCGTGAAAAGTGTCAAGGACCTCCAAGAAACATGTGCAAAGTCCATTGTCATACCATGTGAGTTGGAGAGGAATAAAGAAGCACCTAAACATTTCTTGTTTGGAAATTCCTTATGGAGCACAAAGAAGGGCAATATCCACCAAGAGATCTCCTACACTTTGAATTGCAGCAAATATGCTTGGAAGTTCTGGATAAAGTGCCAGATTGAAAAATACAGAGACTTTCAGAATGACCAAAGTTAGTTATGGACCATCATCATCTTAAGCACAGTAAAAACGAGTTCATTGTTAAGAAATTGACCCCAGCCATATGAAGATTCATCGTCAGACCACTTCCCATGAATTCCTATTAATTCATTTTAATAATTAAATTATGGCATATGATTTGCTCATCATTAATACATAATCTTTGAAATTATACTCGAGTCAGAGTAATAAAAGCTAAAAATGACAAAGGTAGTGTAGTGCCTACCGACATTGATGTTCAACTCAATACGTAACCCTTTTTTTTTTTTGTTTTTTTTAGCATTCGTCGTACAAACGGTCGACAAACATCACAAGTTGAAAAATGCAATATAAAATAGTGAAGATAGAATGTCATGTAATGATTTAAGAGGACTCCAAAAATGTACTTGGCTCATGACACATCATACAGATGAACTTGAAATTGAATAGTAACTTCCATTGCCGCTCCTTGTTCAATCTGACTTCAATAGTCCAAAATATCAATTCCAACTTTATTCTTAAATTGAAGAATAGGAGGTAACCATGCAGCAAGTCTAGAAGTCATAGAGAATATATTCTATGTGGTGTACATTTTCACATAAATGAAGCTAATGAGCAGGTTCAAATTTGAATCTAGAGAATGAATGTTTATGTACAAGAAATGACTTTTAGCTATCCAGGTAAAAGCACTATGTTTCCTTTTGTAAACTTGGGGCATCAAATATTTCCATGTGATTCAATAAATGAGATAGTTATAAACTAAAGGATATTCTTTCTCACGCCCCTTCTCGCTAGCTCGATCCTGGAGATGATTTAGCTGCAGTATCTCTGCCTCCAGCCACTATATTTAGAATAATAGACATCAGACACAGAACTATAAAAATCACATCTAAGGAACTCGAGAGTTGAAAAATAATGGAGGTCATTAAGTATCGTTTCCTCTTGCTTCTGTAGGGGCCTGCAGAACTGGGATCTTGAAAGAAATACCTGATGGTGCCTAATACTAAATTTAATTCATGCATAAAAAGAACTAATAACTTACATTGTTGATCCTGATTGGTTGGAGTGCCATAGCTTTCTTTTGTACCTCGCCCTGCAACCAAGCGCAAACAAGTCATACAATGATATCTTAGTTCTCAAATTCTGAAATAATGCACAAAAGGACTTACGACAGTGAACCATTTCACAAGTCCGCATCTAATGCTTTGACGTAATCGTCTGCATTCATCCTGAATTTCAAAATAAACTATTAGACAACCACAAGGAGTGTTCAAAAAAATAGATAAGATGTGCATCAGTTGTGCAATCAAGTTGAGATAGCATTGCATAGTGGATTTCTTTTGCTAGTACATGTATCCTCATGACCGATATGATAAAAGACTCCATACAGGCATTTTATATCATAATATTGTGATGGCAAACTCAATTTCACCTGTCATATATTCATACCTATTACATATATATAAATGGGAAAATCATACACAAATTGACTTGACTTTGAATTTTGAACACATGATCTTGATGATGCAATTACCTTTTGCAACAAAAGAATTAAGTTATTTCTGAAGTAAGATACTAATCTCAGTCTTAAACTCATCAGTCAGTAAATAATGCTATAAGTCACAAGTGCTCTCAAAAAAATAAAAAAATAACAAAGTTGTGCAATACCAAAGATCAAATAAATGCATCCCGCGGTTGCGTCAATAGCACAGAATATCACACATGCATTACAAATAACAATCAAATTATTTCAGAGTTTAGAAAGGCACCAACAAGATATTGTACTATTATGACTACTACTTAAGATTACATACTAGTTTTGCTTACATATTAAATAATATCACATGAAAGTAAAGTTACTTTCTATTAGAGTCACCAAAAGCAACAGATATAAGTTGCAAATCTGATGACTTCTTGTCTTTATTACCTCAGTAAACTCTTGATTTGAAATGGCATCAATTGATACAACCTCTTTCTTGTCTAAGTTTAAAACTTCAAGCATGAAATCTGCTGTCCGGTCGCCAATTTTATAGGGCTCAGCCACCTTACTAATCCCTGAATAACAGATAAAAAAATGAATTAAGTAAGGAAAATTAAGGAACTATTTGATCTGCGCATCAGAAGTTAAAGCTACGTATAAAGGAACAGAAGGAAGAAGCTAAAGCATGACATTTGACAAATGTATGCACTATACCTACAACTTCAACAAGCCGGTAAACATCTGGCATTTGATCGATGCTTGATATTTTGATTCTCACAATCGACCCAATGACCTTATCATTGAAGTTCTTATCCTCAATAAGATGCTCCATCAGGTTACGTCTCAAATAGAGCAAATTAACGTTATGGACATCAATTGCAGCATATTCATTTAAATCATTCTGGGGGACTCTCTCTTCACTCTTTTTACGCGTTTTTGGCTTTCTACTGATACTTGGCATCGACGACTCATAAACATTTCCATCAACTTCCATGTCAGTTGCAACATAACCAACAAATCCAGCTGGAATAAAAGAATTCTTCTGAGAATCCTCCTTTATGAGAAAGTGATACTTGAGAAGCTTTAACATTTCAATATGACCTACACATGGCTTTCCAAATAAACTTTTGAGCCTTCGATCACATATGATTTGACTCTTCCTATGAGGATCCCAAAGGTTGTTTGTATTTATGTATTCAAACAAAAGTGTTTGGACATCAAAATGAGATATAGCTGATGTATCACCATTCTTCATGTGTGCAACAAACTCCAATAGGTCCTTAGATGCCCATTCAGTAATACAGTCAATTGATGGCTTGTCTGGCTCTTTTCTATTTGTAACTTTGCAGATACATGGCTTGTCGCTGTCTTTGACAATGGTTGAATAGTCTTGATTTTTCTCAATGCTTGGCTTGTAAGTGGTTTCCTTAATGCCTTGCTCATCAGTGGCTTCACTAATACTTGGCTCATCACTGGCTTCATCCATTTTCTGTTTTACTGTATCTATGCTATGACTTGGCTCATCTTCCACCTTGTCCCTATTTAGTTTTGGCACATGGTTATCAATGCTTGATACTGCTCTCCCTAACCCATCACTTTGCAGCAAATTAATCTCTACATTTGGCTTATTCAACTCCAGATTTTCGGTACTCCTGTATGAAATAGAAATTTTTCCATCAACTGCAGTATGAAGCACGTCACTTAAATGGGGCTTGCAAGCTACTGCAGCCACATCTTTCCAGGGTTTTTTAGCTTGAGTGAGCTCACTCAGTGTCAATGAGAGCTTCTCTTTCAAGCATACCCAGTACACCTTGAAGAGATACTCCCAGCTACTTTTGTCATCAAAATCTACTTGAACCTGCACAAATAAACCCAGACTGTCAGCATAAGTTACAAATTGTTTACATATTCGAAGGCAACAAAGTGATATTTCATGCCAGAATACAATTTCCATCCACATTCTGATTAAAACAAGAAAGAGTTACTATGATCTAAAAATGGTACCAAAGACTTCCAGCTCAAAGGGTTAGATTTTATTCATTTTAACAAGAGAACTGGTCCTAATGGTCAGAACCTTCATGATAAATGTCTATTTTCTTGTTCTCTGTTCACATCATTTGGAGAAAACACAATAGGCTCCAAATAAGGAGAAAATTCAAATTAACTTCAGCAACATAAAATATGGCTAGTCTACTGCATGCCAATGTCAAGATAATCACTGCTCCCTGAGAAGCTTCTCTGTTATCTTTGGATGAAGCCAGATGATATGAAGGCTATAGTAAGAAACAAGACAGACTTAGACAATAAATATTTGACAAGACACGCCCAAAAAAGAATTGGGCAGTGAAAGATGTATGCTCCTTTCTCCTTTACATGTTTACCAATAGAGTGGGTCCCTTTATAATTTCCATGGGAAGAACTTCAGAAAAATAAATGGTATTTAATGCAACTCCTGCCAAATGATTTGAAGTAACAACTTAATTTGAACCACATTCAAATCAGAAACATACTCTTCCTTTGATTTCTTTTCCGTACGAATAGCATGCTTTAACTATAAGACCAGATTTTCATTACCACTGGCATGAATTTCCCACAAGCAAAATTCATCTCTGATAAGCCCCCAGATTATATCAATCATCAAATTATTTCCTTCAAGTATGTCGATCTATGGTGATCAGATTCATCCATTTTAATTTTATAAAACTTCCAACATGATAGCTGTTCAAAAGGCTGTAATTTACTCAACCAAGCCTCTTAATGTGCATGTAAAGACATGTCTCAAACTGTGGACAAGTTAAGGACAAATAGATCATTGTAATTGGTTTAAAGCAAAGACGCCTCCACATGTGCTTTTTCTCTCACCACAGAAATTGTAAGGAAGAATTCTCAAGTTATTTGTTTATCTAGGATGAATGCAAATAATGACCAATTAAATGCCCGGATCATTCAAAAAGATAGTTGGAGATGATTTTGCTTTAAATTCAATAAACAATTCTGAAAACAAACTACAATTTCAGACTTAATTAACCTTGGTGGTTAACAGCCATTTGATCCTAACTAGAAAATTATATTTATTATCTGGACTTTGAACAAATTTAACATCTTAAAAGCTACTTATACCTTTGGAATAGTTAACATGCATATGCAGAAACAAGGAAAAGGAAAAACAATAAAAGTCCCAATAAATACTAATTTCCTGATTGACCAGATCTTCAGCTGCAACATTAAAATTCATTTAAGAGTAGAGTTAAAAAAACGTCAGTAGATGAACAAAAACAAGTCCCTCCCCTTCCTCATAAAGGATTAAAGAAAAATCTTTATAATCACTATAAATGAATGGTTAAATGTTATCTTAACAGCAGGTTAAACATGAAAACAGCCAGATAGTTTCGGAAAGCAATTGTTTCAATTCAGCAACATTTCAAGAATCAAATTTGCATACCAACTCGTTTGCTTGGTCTTTATTTTCAATCAGCATGATAGTTTTCATGCACGTTGAGCAAAAACCTTTGTTTCCTCTAATACACAAGTAATCTGCATCTTTTCTGCATCCCTTGCACAATGAATAGGTGCAAGTGTAGCACATATAATGAGAAGCTTTCCGACATACACTACATATGTGCCAACCTGAAAGCAATAGCAGCAAGAAGTAACATAAATAGGCAGCATGCTAGCACTGCATCAGGTAACTGCTCGACATCAACTACTTCAGTCTCAATGAGGGCAACATTTATGTAATGAAAAAACTTGCATGCATGGCTACAAGCCTATCAAATGACAGAAGAGAATGAGCCCAAAATAGGGGGGAATAGAGAATGCCATGCTGGCAAAGCAATCAAACAAAACAGGTTATCACTACAATAAATGCATATTTGGCAAGACATTAACAAAATTTAAAGCCTTATGCATGCGACAAAAATTAATGAACATCTGAAACATCTCTACTAGATTTGTTCCCCAAGAATAGTTTGCAAATCATGGAATGGCTCCAAATATTTGAGACTAAATTTCCACCATAAGAAACAAACAGGAAGTGACTTAAATTAATTCAAGAAAGGGACATTACAAATTTTGATATCTTACAAATGCAAAGTGAAACTTACCGCAAGTCCACTTTGCTTTTGATTTGAAATATGCATCATCCCGCTTAATACACGCCGGATGGTAAGCCTTCGGACAGCCCCTAAGCATTTGCCAGATAAATTCAATACACTACCCAAAGAAACTACGAAGATAACATTCTAAGAAGACTTCCTTCAACCCCATCCTAGACGACAGCGAAGAAACAATATCCTTAAAGAGAAGGAAGAAAAGAACTCGTAACAAATTAAATCCTGATCAAACTTGAAAATTGAAGCCGCCCACAGAAGTAAACTCACTTGCGATCGCAAAGTACCAGAGAACCCCCATCAAAGCAAATGAAGCAAACATCCTCATCCTCATCCTCCGGTTTTTTCCGCTTCGGTGGCGGAGGCTTCGCCGCTAGCTGCCCCTTTGGCGGCCGTCCTCTCTTCCGCCTCTCTCCGGCGCCGATCACATGTCCCACCGCCGAAAGTGCCGGATTCTGAGCTGGAGGAGGCGCATCCACCACTGAAGACGGCCGAGCATCACCAGAAACCTCTCCAGTCAGCTGTAACCCACTGATTTCTCCCCGAATCACCGGTGAAGACTCGGAATCCTCCAAACCTGCCTCCACTGCAGCAGAAGCAACAGGCTCATCATCATCATCGAAGCCCTGAGTCTGAGCTACCGCAGCCAACAACGTCTCAATATTCTCCATGAAAAAACCTAAACAAACCCTAAAATCCTTACTTCCTCCAGCGACGAATCCGGCCCAGCCCCCACAATCACTGATCACTCACCATATTCTAACAAATTCAGACACATGATTCCAAGAAAATAACAATAATAAAATAAAAGGAACAGTGAGGTAGAAGAATATGGACGGTGGAGCTCGTATGATTGGCTGAAAGTGGTGAGGAGTTGGGTTTGGGAGGCTAAATTTACTCTCTTGCTTCTAGCTGTAATGGTAAAACAAAGCTTTTATTCTGATTTTCTTTCGGCAAGAAGTGGAATTTGCATGCCCCCCCCCCCCCCAAATTTTTAACTTTTTACAGTTGGTTTCACGGCCGGGAGCCAAAGTGCAAACGGACTG